>NC_071402.1:107562726-107862943 GCF_017976375.1 Cuculus canorus | reverse complement strand
TTTGCCATTGCTCCCTTTTATTTAAAATTGTCCATTATAATGCAAGAGGGTAGGAGAAGTAGAAACTCCTTGAGAAAAAAAAGAAAAAAAAAAAAAGCTTTAGAAACAATATGTCAAGGACATTTACCAATGGCTCATTTTGTCAGCAACATTCCCTATTATCCTTTGTGTAAGGCAAAGCTTTTAAGCCTTACTAATTAAGCCTTACTAATTTAAGCCTTAGTACAATCATAACAGCATACTATAAGGTATGTACTGGGAAGGAGTGAATCTATCTAATTTTCAGAGTTGCTGTGAATAAACAATGCTAAAGAGGGTCTATGGGATAGCTGTATGATTGACAGCACAGTCTTTAAACGGTCAGCTTTTGGGAAGAAAGTCCCTTTGATACATCTGCCTTTCTATTCCAGCATCACAAGCACAAGGTTCTTTCACTATCAGATAGGTTGTCATACGGTCTAAGAACACATGCACTAACACAAGGGCATTAACATCAGAAAGCAGAAATTACTCTGCTAATGAAACCTAACACAAGCAAAACGTAGCGCAGTTCTGTGAGGGGCAGTGGTAGCAGGAATCTCTGGTCCCCTCTCAAGACTGACATTTTCCACACAGTAATGCCAATTTCTTCTGAAATTTGATACTCTGACCTTCCTCTTGGAAGAATAAGAATGCATGCTAAATATTGTTCATACTTTAGGGCATGATATACATTGAAAAAGTCATTAGAAAACAAATCTGACAAGATCTGTAGAAGTCAGAATGGACATTAAGTTACTCCTTAATTAATCAAGGACGATGAATGTAAGAGACAAAGATAATCAGTTACATGTGAACAGAGTGTGTGCCTAATTTTAAATATGTTCCTAACTTACTAATGCACAGCCAAGGAATCTGAATGGCAGTGTTGACAGAAGCTGTCACTATAGAGAACTAAGAGCTTTAATAATAAAAAATAATAGAATTTTTTTGTAAAAGAATCAGCATGAGAAAGATCAAGGAAGGAGGCAAACAAGCATAAAGCCAGCTCAGAGAGGCAGAGCAAAGAAATGTACCTACAGAAGGCAGATATTTATTCACCATGGCTGCGATATTTGTGCATTGTTGCTTTGCATTGGGTAACATAGAATAGAGGTCGTTATAGTTCTGGTTACTGATGTGATTTAAGGTACAGTTGGAAAGAATTTAAATACTTTTGTGGAAGGGCTTTGCAAGAGCCTGTAACACAATAATATTTTCAGGAAGTGCCTAACTGAGGCTCTGAAACCCTTTAGTTAAACGACCTAATATTCCCAAGTATTAGTGTCTACTACATATTCTTAAATTCCCTGAGAACAGCTGAATCCTGAGCATTTGGACAACTTGGTTAGAAAGCCTAAGTTTGTCTTCTAATTTTCAAGGTATTTCATCAGTCTTGCTTCCTATCTTCTTACACTACCAATCGAACCAGCTCTTCTGGAAAACTTTTTCTCAAAGACATCACCCTTTAAAAGACACAGTAAAAGCATACTAACATATATCATATAATTTTAAAACTCATTTCTGAGGAACATTTTGTAGTAGTATATTCATACTACAAACACCTCATAAACTTCTCTCTGGCATATGTTTCCTAAAACTCAATAACCTATTATAGAAGGTGAATTGATGGCAATTTGACATTCTGCAAGAAAAATTGTTCCATCATATTAACTTTAAATGAAATGCAGTCCAAAGTGTAATTACTGTGTTAGTATTTAAAATAATTTATTTTAATGGCAATAACCATTACCAAAAATTGCAAACAAGCTCATTAGATGCAATTTTTACATTTCCTACATCACAAGCAAATAATCTTTTCCTTCTAAGAACTGTATTTAAAATAGAATGCATGTTTGATCATAATGGAGAGAATAGAAATTTCTGCTTCATACTGGAGTGTTTCCTACAAGGTTATTAAATCACTACATATTACTTGCAACCTAAAGCAGTAATTCACTGTCTTCTTTTTGAAGAGTGGAGCTTTGAGTAAAAGATAATTTTATGCTATGCGTGGACGTATGCATACCTGCAGAGCCAGACACTCTGCAACTGGTGCAGATGTACAATCGCAGAAGCATAGAATCATAGAATAGCTTGTGTTGGAAGGGACCTTAAAGACCATCTAGATCACTCCCCTTCCATGAGCAGGGACATCTTTCACTAGCTCAGGTTGCTCAAAGCCTCATGCAGCCTGCCCATGAACACCTCCAGGGATGGGGCTTCTACAACTTCCCTGGGCAACCTGTTCCAGGGAATCACCACACTTACAGTAAAAAAATTCTTCTTAATATGTAATCTAAATCTCCCCTCTTTCAGCTTAAAAATGTTACCCCTCGTTCTGTCACTGCACTCCCTGATAAAAGCCCCTCCTTACCTTTCCTGTAGGCAAAATGCCTACGGGAACTGAAAGCAATGTTAACAGAGGGGCTGCTGCTGTTTCTCCTCTGCCCTTCTCCCCCAGTAAATGTCTCCATACATTTCCACAGTTCCTCAAGATCCACTCAATGGGTATGGGGCTTCAGTCCACTCCTTGACAGCCCACAGAGGCTTGCCACCACTCGAGGATGAATGAAAATGTTTTCACGATCCAGCTGTGTTTCTAGGCTTCCACCTTCGATCAGCATTCAGAAACTTAAAACACAAGTAGACTTCAGTAGTGACTTTAGTGACTTTCCGATCCAAACAATGGTGCAAGGCAGCAGAAAAAAAAAACGATCGTTTGATAAATACAGAAAAAAAGTAATGATTGAGGTAAAATAATGACTTCATTATATACCTGTGCCAAAGAACTAATTGCGTGAAAAGCCTACGTCACTAACAGACATGGAGTATGAGTTGTCCTCTCTACGCAGAGAAGGGACAAAATGAGTAAATGTGAATAATATTACTGCTCTGGTAAATTAGAAAATAAGCTCTATTTCCATTCCCAGTCATTCTTGAATTTCTGAGGAGAGACTTAGCTTTGTTAATCCAAGGAGAACGATTGCTCCTATTCCCTACAGAAATATAACCAGAGGAGGGCACAATATGGAAAGTATGATATTTACAATTGCATATAAGTACAGAGATGTGGCAGAAAGGTGACCACTTCAAGTTCAAGCAGTGAATTGAACACCTATCACTGGTAAAAGCATCAAGGTTTTAAATCTGAAATGGGTCACTGAGTCAAGTCCTTTGCTATCGGAGGCAGTTAAATCATATCATATCATATCATCACTTCTACAATCAAACAGATATGTATCTCGGGCCAAAGGGAACACTTTCTCCTCCCACAAATCCTGTCAGAGCACTGTTCCAGAACATCATGGAAATAATCTGATTTCCTATCTAAATTTATTCATGACCAGTTTATATGCACCGTTCTTGTTCCAACCAAAAGAAAAACTGTTTATAGTGAGAGAGGTTAAGCCCTGGATCAGTTGTGGAATGCCCATTTTCGGAGACTTTTGAAAGCCATCAGCACAAGACCCTGAGCAAGCTAGCCTGATTCTGAAGTTAGCCCTGCACTCAGCAGGAGGGTGGACAAACTCACCCTGGATGTCCCTTCCAGTCTGATTTACTCTTTCATTACTTGACTATGCTTTTTTTTTTTTTTTTTTTCTCAGAACTCTGAAGGAACTGTGCTACTTGATGGTAGTCAGTTGGTATAAAATCACATAGCTGTGCTGCAGCTACTAGCAAAAACTTACAAACTAGTTAATCACATAAGTTTTATTTTATTTTCATAAAACAAGTTTTGCAGAAGCATACCAGTTTCATCACTTGTAAATCGCATCTTGCCTGAGGATTCCAGAAGTGTTAGAGAGAGAAAGTGTGTTTGTATGTGTATGTGTGAGCATGCACCCATGGGCACTTTTGGGCATCTCCATTGTCCATGTTTGATTCCACCTAGGAAGACTTCAGTAAGTGAATGCTCCAGAATCAAAGCATACTGCAGCTAAATAAAAAAGACCATTAAATCTAAATCACTGTTACAACAACTCAATATACCATCCTAAAATCTGAAAGTAAAATGATTTGTAAATCAAGACAAGAAAATAATGTTAATAATATTGCCTTAGATTAATATATTTCATGTGAAGGAATTAAGTTTATGCAATGATGCTATAAGCTTGTTGATGCATAAACTTTATGAAATTTGATTCATATCTACCACTGGTAACAGGGCAAATATTGATGAGTCTGGGAAGAGAACTCACTGCTCTGCTGAACGTGTTCCTTTGCACTTCTCCTGAAAATCGACAAAAGGAGGTCACTAAAGGAAGCAAAGTGAAGGCATGAGGCCATGGAAAGAGACATTTCAGATGACTGGAGCAGAGGTGGGACTGAGGATTAAGCGCTTGAGCATGGGTGCTTGATTATAAATAGGGAAACAAGAGATGGAACGCTTGGGAGAACCTCATGTTTTACTGGTTAAGACAAGTCCCAATCAATCATTTCTGAGAAGAAATTCACCATACTGCTAAAACAATTACTATTTTGAAATATGTCTGCCCTCGTTCTCGTAACATCCAAACTTCAGTACAATGAGAGCTGAACTTCTGTACAGGCTCATCAGAAAGAGCATTTATGGTCAGACCAGCCCAACTCCACTTCTGTTAGACAAGCTAGCATATAAGCTCCGCATCAAAATTCAGTGCAAAGCAAAACATCTCACCTCCACTCTCTCCCTTCTCCAGAGCTCCAGAGCTCCTGTGTCCTGCCTGAACTAATCACACATTTGGCTGACCACACTAGCCTTCAGTTTCGAAGTGAACCTGTTGGCTCAGTTTACTAGTATATCTCTGCACATTTTAGCCTAACACAAATGATTTTTCTGGATCTTAAGACAAAGCAGTCTGCAGATGCAGTGTAGCAGTCAGCCAAACAGTTTTAACAAGGCATCACTAAGATCCAAAACTTTCTTGCAACTGTTGTGTGGGATAATTGCAAGTGTCAGTTAAAGCACTTATAAAAGATACAGCACCACCGAAGATAATTAAAAATTATGCTTCAGAGAGAGGACGCTTTTAATAATTCAGATCCACTGAATAAATATTCAAATATTATATCTAAAGGCCTAATTGTATTGTTTTAAAAATAATCACAATGATTTAATGTAAAAATAAAGAATATTTTAAAAAATATTTTTTTTAAAAAAAAGAAACAACAAAGTATAATCCATTAGAGCCGGTCTTGATTGCTTAATGTAAATGTTTCTATTAAGGAACACATTTTTTTCCTAGCCTGATATATCATGTAAATACGTGATCAAAATGATTTGGTAAAAAGCATTTTTACTTACTATATACTCATTATTCTTTAGATCAAGAAAGCACTTGAAGTTGTCTGGTTAGTAGTTTTGACAAACAGGGTTGGAGAGGACTAGTAAATCTGCCTGTCATCAGTGACAACAGATCAGAACAAGAATTGGTTTTAGGCCAAGAGACAATAAAACAGGATTGCTCTCAGTCTAGTTTTTACCCAAACAGGCTATGAATTGTGGGCTTTCATTTACTGTTTAAGTTGGCCTGCAACATTGGAAATTGATCTACATAAAAATGCTAGAAGCTGATCCAATGACGGGAGTGAACATTCTTGTTTCTGGTGGAGTCAAGGTTCAGTCACACGACATGCTAGACTCAGCGTCTGGCAACATTTATAGGAACTGGCAATAACTCTCAACTTGACCTAACCATGAAAACATTTTATTTTCCAGAAAACAAGATAAAATAACAGTTCAAGAAAGTCCACACATCATTTTTGGCAGACAAAACATAATCCACCTAAATGCAATCAACTACACTACATGAAAAGAAATTTCTGCTATAATTAAAATGGGTATGTGTCTATCCTAGATGTGAAGAAGGAACAGACTTAAGCACATCTGGGCCTGTAGCTTTTCTAACACTGAAGTTATTCACAGACATGGCCTAAGTCAGAAAAATTCAGCCACGAGTAACCAGTTTGAGATAGCAACTATAAAAGTTATGATGTATTTTGCCTTGACTGGAACATAAACTGATTACAGACCTTCTGCCCAAAGAAAATACACTACCTAGATGTATTAAAATGCATGGCTTATACAAACTTTCTTTTATCCATTTCCTTCAATAGCCTTCATCACCATTAGATAGGTGCAGCAGAAACAAATATTGCAAGATTTTGTATTTTTATCCAGTGCTGAGATCATTAAACCCATTTTAAATACAGATAGCTGGGATTCAAGACCAGACTGACTGTCTTGGTCTGCATGAAAAAAAGGATAAACCTGGATGAGCTGGGAACTGAATAGAGTTGTCATCACTCCAGGCCTTATTCACTAGTCTGACCACGCTTCCAAACTACTGGTTTTCAAAACTGAAGCAGGGTATACACACTCTTTCTAACATATCTGCTTCTTAATGGCCTAGGGTTATAAGCTGGGGATTTGGGTTTATTTGAATACTAAATCATGTATTTATCATGTCACATTATTATTGCATGATCTTGTTTTCTGTTCTTTCATACTAAGCATCAGTACAGGTGCCTACGAATGTGGTACCCTTAAAGGGGGTATGTCTTATACTGCTCTAATGACATAAAACACAACTGTACTGGTGAATTTTTTTTTGATGTGCTTAAGATTTACCTACGTCCCTGTCAGGAAAAAGAAAATGTTGTTCAGAAATCTTTGCTAGAAGCTTTCTTATGAAGCTGAACACACACTGAAGCGCTGACAGCAAAATGTGTCAGCAGAGCAATGGGAAAAGTACCTCTGTAGCCACAGAAATCTAATGTGACTATGGGCCAGGGGAAATCCGCTCTTAATCCCCACGATTGCCATAGCCCTCTGAGGATTGACTCTGCTGAATAAAATTAAAAACTGAAAGATATAAACTCCTGCCTTCTTTTCCTGTCACACAGTTCCCTCAAGGACATCATCACACAAGGAAAAACAGTTGTAAACTGTTCCCTTATGACATTCTCATACAAACTCTATCTCCTTTACAAGGCCTGGGAAACAAGTGTTGCTTCTCTTCCATTTCATAAAAGCTTCAATATAATGAAAAATTACATGCAAGATCTTTGCCCCCTCTTCCCAGCACATTTTGCTCCTCAGCGTCTTTCAAACAGAATTCTTCCAGGCTGAAACAAAAAACACTTCTTAGCTTGCTTTTTGCTTTCATTGGCAGTAGTGCACACCAGGCCATTTCAGATGCTTTTGGATTACCATGGAGTAGAACAACTAGAAACCTATAAAAAGTTACCCTCTTCAGAGGGCAAGTAAGGATGTGGCATGTGCCTGCGATTTGAAAATTAAAAAAAGAAAAAAAAAAGAAAAGGGGATGGAATTTTGATTTGAAACAATGGTTTGAACTGCAATAATGTTATGACCTCTCCTCTGAAAAAACTCACATTGTCTTGTCACCCACTCCTGATTAATGTTCACAAAATGTGGCCACTGGAAGCCACTCAACACAACATATTGCCCTCTTTTCTGTGGTGACAATAAGAAGTAACACCTCTGGAAGTGCATGCTTTAATTGGTCTCCTCTACATCTCACAAGGAAATTCAGTAAACCTAATTGCTTGCTCTTATAAAGTCATATATACTAAGTTTGATATGCCTATGTTGCCTGTTAAATACAGGTGCACTCTAAAAAACCTTTGTTTTGTCTATGTACTGTGTCTCCTTCGGTTTGGTTTGCTACCCAGGAAAGGGATTTATTCTGTCATGGCACAATACGTGCAGAAGAAACTGCCTCCTTAGTGCCTGGCTGTGAACTTCTGACCAAACACTTCATGGCAGCACAAGGAGAAGGTGCTGGGACCTTTACACAGCCCCCAGGCCGCGTGTTACAAAATGTATTAAATGTGACTGGAATTTTCATTCTAATTCAAAAATTTGCTTGGTGGGAATGACTGGTAGATGTAAAGAGAGGCTTAAATTTTTAACATGTAATTCCTGGTTTTTCAGAAAAACAGGTTAATATGTTTTTGCTACACTGAAATTGTTGGTCCCTTTTAGCATTCCTGCTCACCCTCCCCTGCAGCTCTCCCATAACACTTGTGTGTGTGTGTGTGTGTGTGTGTGAAGCAAAAAACAAGCCAGTGTTGACTGAAGAAGATGAAAAATGGATGCATACATCTTCTTTCAAAACTTTACTTTTGGAATTAATCCACTGAAACCAAATGTGGGGTTGCTTATTTATTTCCTATTTTCCAGGATTCCCTAAAAATGTCCACAGAAAAGTTTCATTTCTTCTAAGCAAGTTGACCACATTTTAAAAAATGGCAATATATAAAGCAAAAGAATATTTCACTGTTGGAAAGGCATTAGGATATTGAGATCTTCCATTTTTTTGGAGGGTTTAATCAACGAAGTGCTTGGGCTTTGAAAAGACAGGGTGCTGAACTTCCTAATTGGGAGACCCCTTAAAGTCCTTTGAAGATACGTGGCACGAAACCTGAAGCTAATCACTTCTAGTGGAAGAAATATTACTCTTCAGCTGGGCCAAAAACTGCTACTCAATTTAATCACTGCTGCAGAAGAGAGTCAACTTTTTTTTGCAGCACAGAATTCCCATCAATGCAGCTGCTAAAGGATATGCTTAAAGCACCCAAAGAAAATGCATTTCATTTTGATCCTGCCTATTGCTTTATCTGGTGCAATTTCCAGACAGCTCTGGGCTGGGTAATGGAAAGCAATAATTCACTACAGGCATGCAATATATCAGCATTTGCCAGAGGAAGCAATGTACATTATTTCTGCAAGAAGGCAAGAAGGAAATTCCCAACTTAGAGCTATATATGTTAAAAGTGGTCATGTGAGGGCTGTTGTGCCCTTCTTGCTTTTGTTAGGTTGGAGTTTATATCTAGCCAAAGTTACAGTGCAGGAAGACCTAAAATTTGACAGCTTATGTTTATACACAGAACACGTACAATATGAGCAGAAAGAATTAAACTGACCTGTGGCAGC
This sequence comes from Cuculus canorus, assembly GCF_017976375.1. Classification (NCBI taxonomy): domain Eukaryota; kingdom Metazoa; phylum Chordata; class Aves; order Cuculiformes; family Cuculidae; genus Cuculus; species Cuculus canorus. Next base: position 107,853,981 of record NC_071402.1, on the reverse strand, counting down.
TAGTATGCTGTACACTAACAATAGACTGTCTCTGGAAGTAAATTTGAGGTCCTTTTTCTCATAAGATCACTCACTGAAATGCTAGTTAATAGCATATGGTAAGACTAATGGAAGAAGTGAAAACATTTTTATGTAATACCCAGCTGAAATCAGGATAAAGTAGGAGGCTCATCATAAAACCTATGTATGCTTGCAAATATTCAGATGAAAGATGTCAAGATAAGGATAGGATAAAGGAATTTAGCCAAAACAAAGCAAATAATCTAATATATTATTTCAGTTCTATACAACAGCTTCCTTCTATGCTAATTCAATATATATCTTTTTAATACAAAGTAGAGATCAGGCCTTAATATCAGAGACATTCCTTTTCTTTTTTATGCTTAGCATATAGTTTTATATAAACTTAGAATTTTATCCTGCCCACAAAAAGGAAATGATAGAAAATTTGAAAGTTTCCATTTCAAATACAGCTGTACAACCTGTTTACAGAATCATAGAATCATAGAATAGTTTGGGTTGGAAGGGCCCTTAAAGATAATCCAGTTCCACTCCCCCTGCCATGGGCAGGGACACCTCCCTCTAAATCAGGCTGCCCAACGCCCCATCCAACCTGGCTTTGAACACCTCCAGGGATGGGGCAGCCACAACTTCCCTGGGCAACCTATTCCAGTGCCTCACCACTCTCATGGTGAAGAAATTCTTCCTTATGCCAAGCCTAAATCTGCCCCTCTCCAGATTATAACCATTCCCCCTTGTCCTATGACTACAAGCCTTTGTGAACAGTCCCTCCTCAGCTTTCTTGTAGTCCCTTTCAGGTACTGGAAGGTCTCTATAAGATCTCCTCAGATCCTTCTCTTCTCCAGACTGAACAACCGCAACTCTCTCAGCCATGAGAGAACTCTCTCAGAATGAGAGAGGACTATGACAAAAAGATTTTAAGATCTTGTCAGAATGCAATTGAAAAAAATAATAATGGACCCATAGGAAAAGGAAAAAAAAATGAAATTGTATAGCAAAGTATAGCTGGCCTTCCTAACTTTTCAGTGTAAACTTTCAGCTCTACAAAAATTCATTCAGCAATATTGTTCTATGTATTATCTTAGACATTTTTTTTGTCTTAAAACACTAAAGCTGAAAACATTCTCAAATGATTTTGGAAAACTCCAGCCTACATGCTTCCTCGCAGAAGGTAAAGAGAAGATGTAGTGAAAAGTTGATTATGACACATGCTGGTGAGACAAAGTATGAAGCCTCCTTTTATCCCTCTATTTCATATTCTCTGGAGTCAAAACTCCTGGACAATCCTGATTATGTGTGATGGCCAGGGATGACCTCTCAGGAGAACTGATGGGCCTGCATGTTATTCCAGTATTTTTTCTTGAAAAACACAAATGAGAGAGAAGTAGCATAATTCCTCCGCAACCCACCCAGGCACAGAAGCAGGTCAGAGTTTTTTGTGACAAAGACAAGGCCATTTCTGGATCTTAAGAATAATCCATAGTGGGTAACAATTTTTTTTTCCACAAATCAGTAAAGTATCAGCTTCTCCAGTGATTACAACGAATAATCACAAGATTGGTTTATGGCATAAAGTCTTTGATTACTTTCAAGTGCAGAGGCCTAAATGAGCTCTGTATTGAAAACATAAACATTATTCTCAACTAGGAAGGATCCTTCAGTATGAAAGCTTTGCGATTCACTAATTCACTGATTTCCTTGCCTCCTACATAAAATATTAGAAAGGGTAACAACTTTTGATGCAAGCACTACTGAGATATTGTTTTTAATGAGATCCATAAGATCACACTGAAATAGTCATGGTTGTCCTCTTCCCATCACAAGCTTTATTTGTGTCATCGTGCTAACTGACATCAAGTTATTCCTGCTACTTTTAGGAGTGAGAGATGACTACACGGTACATTGAATACTCCCAAGGTGTCTGGACACGGTTATAAAGCTTCTTCAGTCATTTAACAGAAGCATCCCGTGTGGAGTGTTCTGTAAACTCTACAGCTTAATTGCTACCAAACGAGATTTTGCAAAACATGTTGTAGAGACCAGTACATGCTGTGGTGGTACATTCAGTGCACCTTCTTATGGCTATATACTGTGCCTTATACTTTCAATGTAATAACAACATTCTAACCACTGTCATAAACAGCTATATCACTCCTCTATGTTGGCATGTATTTTTAAATGTTTACTAGAAAGAGCAAAAAGGCCCATTCAACACTTATCCAAATTTCTACTTCTGAACTCCCTGACCTTTGCAGCAATAGAGGGACTGCTATAATAAATCTGTGCTGTGGCAATTATCTTTGATGGCAGCTAGATATTTCACAGTTAACACAAGTAGTTCTTACATCTTTCATGTTCTAATTTCATTGGTACTTGTAAAATTTATTTAAAAAAATCTCCATCCTTGAAGATATTTAAAAGCTGTGTGGACATACTCCTGGGCAGCCTGCTCTAGGTGGCCCTGCTTGAGCAGAGCGCTGGACCAAATGGTCTCCGAAAGTGCCTTCCAACCTCAACCATTCTGTGACTCTCTAATAAACACAACCACTTGCGCAAATGCAGAAGGTGAACAAGCTTTTAAGACTGCATAACTATTTCCATATTAGCCAAGACAGTTATGATATAGAAACATGTGCAATCAGTGCTTTCACTGACAATTAGAGTAGAAAGTGCACATAAGGGAAGTTGATTCTTAACTCCATTCACCAAGAGTTTTACACCTTCTGCTTTTTTTAATGCTCCCTGATACAATTGTGGATGATTGAAATAAGTGGATAATACTTTTTTTTTTTTTTTTTGATCCCGACAAGATTCAAAAATTCTCAATTTCTTAACCTCACAATACCATTAACAATCAGCTCATATATAATTAACAACTAGCACTGACCCACAGTGAAGTCACCAGACATTTTAATTTGGATTAAAAAAACCAAACAAACTACAATTCTAACTAATAAGAGGTACCTTTTTTTTTTAAAGACACATGACATTTTAAGCATCTTGGTTTCAGTATATCTGCAAAACCACATCTTTCCAGAGAGGTTTCATCAGCTCCATGCACCTTTCTGTGCACTTTGTTGCCCACTGACAAGTCTCACACTTGTGCTCTACAGCACCACACAAAACACACAACCTTCAAACTTGTATTTCTAAATACTAAGCTTAAATCTCTCTCTGACAGTCTTAGAATATTCTCACCACTTACAAAGCTAAGGAGCGGTTAAATTGAAGATATGCTTCAGTTCTGAAGGAGGACTGTATAAAAATTATCTTCTCTCTGAACCATCTCCATGACACTGTCTGTCTTCACAGATCTAGGATATGGATAACAGCAGCAAGCAACAGTTGGCTTTACTTGACTTTGGTCAGGGCAGAATGCAACCCAGTGCTTTTCACATACACACATATTACTGTTTTCCTGTAATTTCTACAGGGCCAAAAAAGAGAAAAAGAAAAGACACACAGTCCTCCTCTCCTCTCAGTTATCTTGGATGCTTACAATAATTACCTATATACAGAAGTCGTCGTAGTTGTAGCAGTGTGAAATAAGGGTTTAAGTCATCCTGCAGAACCTTAACTACCAGCGACAACTCAGATCTTGGTTGAATTTCAGAACCAAGGTTGACTTTCCAGGACTGACACATAAACTACTTTCTCTATTTGATAAGACATATGGTACATGAATCTTTGAGACACCCATAGATTTGACAGCACTGTTTTTAGAGACACATTCTCAGAGAAAAAGAACTTGCCAAAGGTCACTTAGCAAATCAATGGCAAAACTGGTGTCAAGCTCTGGATATTCCCTTCTCTAGTTTGGCATTCTGAAAAACTCCATTGTCACTATCACATTTCAAAAACCAATCTGACTCAACTTGATTTTGATTTTTAAAAATTAAGAAAAGCTCTCTTAGAATGGAGCAAGTATTCATTAATTGACTTTCTGACCAGATTGTCCGAGACTGTTTGGACAAACAAGAACACAAATGGCTAATTTGATTAATTTAGTAACTACAGCAAGCTTTTGCTAATAACTAGGTTTAATAGAGCACATTATTTAATATCTTATTTGCACAGCCTAATAAAACAACCATTAATGTACTTTCTAATCCCATCAATACCACTGTCAGTGGAAAAGAAAACATAACGTCTAGGTCCCACAGAAGTAAGGAAAAATTCTCACTGGAAAGAAAAGGATGGAAAGAGAGTGGGAAAGAGTATTTGTAATTATCCTGTGGGCCCTTACTCCTAGGTAAGTTAAGCGTGCTGCATTTGACATTGGCTGATGACACTTCACTCATTGCAATAGGCTGTGTTCCTTCAACCTGACCTTAGGGACGTTATGGAGTCTCCTGAGCAGTAAGCCCGGTTACTTTAAAACTCTCTCTATACTTAATGGTGAAAGATTTTAAGCCCATGGAACATTCTCTGTAGCTAAAGTAGGACTGAAAAACCACAAGTGCTTCTCTCCATGAGCTGTCAAGACAATCTCAGCTCCCTGCCATTGGGTACACAATAAAACTCAGATCAGCTACACTGTCACTGCTGTTGTGGTTAGAATGACATAAGGTGATGCCTGCATAATCTAGTCTTGACATCAATGTCCCTCTAACCACTATGACAGGGAGCTTATCTTTTAAAATGCATTGGAAAATCTGCCCAGGTATTTTTTCAGTTCCATTGGATTTGAAGCTTGGTGAGAAATGGTTCCAATATCTCCATGCTGCATTAGAATCACACCAACAGGTTCTGTATGAACATGCTTAGAAGTCTGAATTCAACAGCCTCTGTTGTAAAGATTTTATGAGGTGATACGACAAAATGACGGACACTTTGCAAAAGCTAGGCAAAGGACTTATATGTTTGAGCTTGCCAATTTGACTGTAAGTAGCTTGAATGAGTTGAGTTTATGAAAACATTTTGGTTTCACTTATACAGCTTTTTAAATACAAATATTTCATGTAATTCTTGTTCTCATACATACATTTCAGTGAAATACCAGACCAATACCACAACATATGTATAAGTACAGGCTAGTGATATAACAAACTGGAATTTCACTTCTAATTAGTGTTATTTGAGGAAGAAAGAAACCAAATAATCTACTGGTTCTGCTTCTTAACACTGCCAAATCAAAGAGCTTTATATTTTTAGCTCTCTCCTAGAGGAAGAATAAAAAATAGCATGCCAGCCAACTAATGGGACAGTTTTCTTGAATCCAGAGATTACCAGTATATGGCTGAGAAGGTCAAGGTCCTTGGCAATAATATACATACAGGAAAGAACCTTCATTGTAAGTAATCATATATTCTTTCATTTTACATTTATATATTCTCACAAAGAATGCTTATATATTCTTGTTCTCATTGCCACTCTCTATCTCTAAATATGTTAGTTATGCATGTGTTAAATGAAGAACGTGACAGGCAATGCTCTCAAAATTTTTCATCCAGCACCTGGTAGACAACTCTGACAGCGTGAATAGCACACCAGACTAAATATCTCAGCAGTTCATGTCCTAACTGTGGCTTAAAAGTACTCCATAAAGAAAAAGCTCCTCTTCTAGGCTCTGAGCAGCTCACAGGATTAGATGTGCTTTATGTTTTTAACAACTTGCTTTCCAGATGTTAAATGGCTCTAAGGATTAGATGCATTTTATTAAAACCAGCATGTCCCAGCTTTGAGCTGGAGTTATCCACAACGTGAAACACTGTTTATTCCACAAATCATCAGAGAACAGAAGGACACCACTGAAATCACCGGATTAAGGCAAGTGTGAGCACAGACTTAACCAAACATTTCTTTTACTTTCTCTAAAATCCACAGACATATCTCCCTTACACAGAAACGTGTTTTCATATTTCCCATTCAGTACTGAAGTGCTGGACAAAAATCAACAATTAACTTAAAAAAATAAAAACAGAAGGAAAGGTAGGAAAAAACCCTTCTCCATATGCACTGCTGCTTGAAGTCTGTTATGTCAAGCCAATTGCTTAATAATTTTGATCATGCAGTAGAGCAGATTTACCATCAATTGGTCCCCAACTGCTTCCTGTTGCAATTCCCTTGGCTTATGAATGAATCCTTCCACCTTCCAAGGTGATTTGGCCTTTGCTGAGCCCAGTCCAGAAGGGTGCACTGGCATTAAAAAATGAGGTAGCCACTGACCTCAATGAGACTCTCCTGGTGAGTCAATCTTCCATAGAGTGGAATGTATGCAACTCCTGGGTGAAGGAGCCAGTCTCAGGATTAAAAAAAAGTCAAATAAATCTTTTCACCACTGTCAGAGATGTTTCAGCAAAAGATCTTTTATTCACAACTATATTAATGAAAATTAAGCACGAATCTATGAAGCTCTTGTATCTTAAAAGAAATCTCTGCACATCCTAAAGCAAGGAACATGACAGAAAAATTCAGTACAAAGGTGATATTAATCATCTTATGAATACAGAATGGGGATCTATGTCCTCATTCCCTCAGCTGAGGAGAGATCAGACTTTATGAGCATTGCTAAGGTATTAGATGTCTCAGTCTGACATTCTTAACTCCTTGCTATGTTTGAGGTTTGTGTTGGTTTGTTTTGGTTGGGCTTTTTTAATAAAAAATGTACTTGAGCAGAAGCTGAGCAGAAATCTAGCCTGTGACATCACCAGTAACCATTAAGTGTAAACCTCAATTGTGCAACTCATAACACCTAACTTTTTCTATGTACTCCAGTAACCTTTGCTTTCTTGAGAATTACTAGACATAAAATGCATGTCAAGTGAATAGTGGGATATCAGAAGGGTTGCAGAGAGGATCCGGGGAACTACAGGCCTGTCAGTCTCACCTCAGTGCCAGGGAAAGTCATGGAACAGGTAATCTTGAGTGCTATCATGAAGCACACGCAAGAGAACCGGGTGATCAGGCCCAGTCAACATGGGTTTACAAAAGGCAGATCTTGCCAAACTAACCTGATCACCTTCTATGACAAAATCACTCAACTACTGGATGGGGGAAAGGCTGTGGATGTAGTCTTCTTGGACTTCAGTAAAGCCTTTGACACAGTTTCTCACAGCATTCTGCTGCAGAAACTGTCAGCCTCTGGCCTGGACAGGCGCACACTCTCCTGGGTTGAAAACTGGTTGGATGGCCGGGCCCAGAGAGTGGTGGTCAATGGAGTTAACTCCAGCTGGAGGCCAGTCACAAGTGGAGTTCCTCAGGGCTCAGTACTGGGTCCAGCTCTGTTCAATATCTTTATCAATGACCTGGATGAAGGCATTGAGTGCACCCTCAGCAAGTTTGCAGATGACACTAAGCTGGGAGGAAGTGTCGACCTGCTGGAGGGTAGGGAGGCTCTGCAAAGGGATCTGAACAGGCTGGACTGCTGGGCCGAGACCAATGGGATGAGGTTTAACAAGACCAAATGCAGGGTCCTGCACTTGGGGCACAACAACCCTATGCAGCGCTACAGACTGGGGGAAGAATGGCTGGAGAGCTGCACAGAAGAGAAGGACCTGGGGGTGCTGGTTGACAGCCGACTGAACATGAGCCAGCAGTGTGCCCAGGTGGCCAAGAAGGCCAATGGCATCTTGGCTTGTATCAGAAATGGGGTCACCAGCAGGTCCAGGGAGGTTATTCTCCCTCTGTACTCGGCACTGGTGAGACCGCACCTCGAATACTGTGTTCAGTTCTGGGCCCCTCACCACAAGAAGGATGTTGAGGCTCTGGAGCGTGTCCAGAGAAGAGCAACAAAGCTGGTGAGGGGGCTGGAGAACAAGTCTTATGAGGAGCGGCTGAGAGAGCTGGGGTTGTTTAGCCTTGAGAAGAGGAGGCTGAGGGGAGACCTTATTACTCTCTACAACTACCTGAAAGGAGGTTGTGGAGAGGAGGGAGCTGGCCTCTTCTCCCAAGTGACAGGGGACAGGACTAGAGGGAATGGCCTGAAGCTCCGTCAGGGGAGGTTCAGGTTGGATATCAGAAAAAAATTCTTCACAGTAAGAGTCATTGGGTACTGGAACAGGCTGCCCAGGGAGGTGGTCGAGTCGCCTTCCCTAGAGGTGTTTAAGGAACGGGTGGATGAAGTACTTAGGGACATGGTTTAGGGAGTGTTGGGAGCGGTTGGACTCGATGATCCAATGGGTCCTTTCCAACCTTGTGATTCTGTGATTCTGTGATTCTGTGATTTGTAGCTCAAACTGTAATCCCCAGTGACAAGGCAGTTGTAACACAAAAGCTATCATCACTGATGTCGAGTTCATTAGCTCTTGGAAGAACAAATTCCCTCCACTGTGATATTGAACACTGACTCTCTTTGACACCATCAGTCCATCTCTACTTCAAGAAAGATTTATTACACAGAGATGACTGCAGCGAGATGTAAAACACAGTGTTAGTAACCCAGCGATTCTGTGGCTTGAACTTTGCGAGCTGTATAGAATAAAGCTGGTCAGTTATTGGGAGTTGAAACCCTTCCAATAACTGCAGCTCCAGTACACAGACAAGTCAGGATTTATTTTGTTGACTGGCAACTTAAAGGATAATACCTGATGGACCAAACTGACAGTGCAGAGGGAATAATTTGCTTGTCTAAAAATCTTCAAGAGAGCAGCCGAGAAGAAGAGCAGGCTCTAAAATTTGGATATTTGGAACTATCTTTATGGCCTTTTTATTTTCAGAAATGCAACATGTTCCACAACTTTGATCTGTCTTGAAAGTAAATCATAACAAACCAACCTAACAAGAGCTTCAGCAACGCATAAAAATTAATTATGAAAACATACAAGAACTCATCAAAAAAGGTGTAACTAATGTGTTTAAGAAGCAACTGATTGGAGCTCAGAAATCTCTCCCTTTATATAATTACATGCAGAGCTAGCACAATTTCCACACTGGGATCTACAACACCCACTGTTTTCACAGAGCTGGTGATATAATGTACCTGTTCTTCTAGAACTGCTGCTAGTAAAATACCTGGATCACTGATCACATCATTAAAAAGATGGCAGATTTGGCACTGTGCTTGAAACTCCAAGGTTTCCTTCTTGAACTCCTTGTAACACTAAGATGTCATGGCAATGGTGGTGGAGGAGAGGCATGGTTAGTGTGTAATGCTGTGCGAAAGTCATATGACAGAAACAAAACAACTGTTTCAAGTATCTCTGACAGTCATTACAGTTATCAAAGTAATACAGCTTTAAGCCAGTTCTCCTCAGCTCACTGGCTGCTGGTGCATAAAACACCACCCTCTGCCTTATAGTCAATTGATTCCTCAAAAGACCCCTCACTTTCATGAATTTGTGATGCTCACACACCACTAACGAGTGAAATAGAGCAGAGAAGGGCTAATAGTGTTTTTACAACAGCTTTACACTCTGCCTAGATTTATCTTTTTTCCCTAAGAGCATCAGGAGCTGAGACCTCTTGGATTCTCTGGCCCCAAAGACTGAAGACTGCCACTTCCAGCACCTGTGGGCAGGAAGGATCAGACATCAACAGCTGTTTAGACCTGTGTTACTTCCCTCAGCTACTCTCTCTTCTGAGCCCCCAGCTAGCAAGGACCACTGAGACTGAGGAAGAGCCTTCCTATGGTGGAATGAAAGTTGACATGAAAAAAGTTGGTTCTTTTTCACCTGAGCCTCCCTCTGAAGCAAAAGAGGAAATGCTGATTTGAGTGATATTTACTAGGTTAAAACTGCAGCCAAATGTAGGCTTTGGATTTTCAGTTTGCCCTGCTTGGAACAAAAAAATAAAAATTATCATCTTAACTTCAGCAGCTTCTTCCAGATCACTTTTTAAAGCCCTGCCATACTCAAGCTTACACTGTGGTGAGCCCTTCTAGAGTCCTGCATCAGTTGGAAACTGAAGGCTCTCAAGATCAGCAGATGCCTGCTGAAATAGAAAATAAATCCTTCAACAGAAGACTGGGAGAAATGGGAGGCATATTTCACTTGCTGAGAGAAATGACTCACTTTTCCTTCTCAGCAGACTTCATTCCCTGTGGAGCTGCTGGGAGCCAGGGAGGGAGGGAGAGGGAGAAGTGGGAAGTGCAAAAGAAAATCTGCAAGAGCAAAGCTTTTAGCACTTTCAGAACAGCTCCTGATTAATTGCAGTTTGCAGGGACTAGTGGAAATAAAAACCACTTTCATTTTCAAAGGTCTGTTAATAGCATGACGACTGGCACTGCACGAAGCATACACATCAGCTAATGAGTAATCAGCTATACCACTGCATATTGGTCACTGCCTCTGTGCTTATAATAAAACAATTGCTCATGGGCTTATATTTACATATTCAGTGAAGCAAGATCACCAAGTAAAATCTAATTATAGGCCCACAGGTCCACCCTTCAGGATACTATGGCAAAGTATGTGACTGCACAGCACCAGCTGTGAAGGACAGACTGAAAAGAAATCCCAAGGAAGGCTTAACAAAAGGGCCAGGGGAATCACTAAAATTCTCTGATGTATGGCACCGTAAGGAGTGATGCATTGGTGACCCATGAGAAGTGGGTTAATAGAAGCAGATTTGAGTATATTAGATTGATGAAAAGAAGTAGTCCCTTTTGCTCAGCTGGTAACCTGTTTCTGAGATTCTATTTCCAATATTAACCCCTAGGAAAATGAAATAAAGGGAGGAAGGCATAGTACCTCTTGAAAAAGGGCTTAGAAATTAATCAATGTAACTGCTCCAGGAAAATTAATCTTGGCAATGTTACTGTAAGGTAAGAGGACATATTAGGAATATTCCTATCACCATAAAAATGGGGAGGAGAAATGGAAATTAAGTGATTTCTGAAGTAGCCAAGGCAATGAGTAGTATAAAAGTCAACACTTTAATTAAAATTTTAAATGACTGAATTTAATTGCGGTATCACAACTCTCTCCAGCTTCAAATATTTATTTCCTTAGGCTCTAATTCACACCTCACTCATAATTGCTTAAATTGGGAATACTTTTGCAGATGTCAACGAAGTATGTAAAACTAAATAGAAGCAAGAAACAGACAATTTGGATCTGAGGAAAAAAGTAAAAACTGCTATTTGCTGCTGTTTCTAGTGACAGAAGAAATAGAAAGGAAGCTTCTCAGAAAAATCTACAGAAATATGCATGTGAACATAAGAATAAAGGAATAAACTTTGACAGATCTCCTCAAACAGTAAGAGAATATGTTTATCTATCTAATAATTGCTTGTTAAAAGGAAATAAACCTTGTTAAAAAAAGCAGGCAAAAGTATCGAGCTTATAGAACTTTTCTCCCTCACGTCTATTTGCTAAGTCAATCTGTAGGTGAGAATTTGCTTTCTTTTCTAAGTAATTTGTCTTTGCCTTGAAATGCAAGGTACAAGCTATTTGATAAATGTAAGGAAGACCAGAACATTTTGTTCAAAAGAACCAACGCTAGAACTACCATCCTGTGAAAACAGACCAGAGAGGGACTAGTATCCAGTTGAATAAGCTATATTTCACTCCGGAACCCTCTATCTAGACTTTTAGATGCTCATCACATCTGAAGTCAGACATGCAGTGAACACAGTATAATAGTATTTTTAATTCACTTTTCACAGAATCATTGCCGAGTCCATCACCTTCCTCAAAAAATTATCTTTTCACTATTTTATTAATTATCATAGCAAACAAAACTGCACAACCTGGGTTTTTACAACTTTCCTAAGTTCTTCTCACTGTTACTGCCTCTAGACAAGTTTTCTGTTTACTTCATTTTGACTTGCCTGGCCTTTTAAATATTCAAACGAACAATCTCAATTTAGCCTCTAAACACCCTCACATATAAAGTTCTGTAATTCAGTAGTTCTTGAAGATAGTGTACATAAAGTCTCATTCCTATTTTATTTAGGAATCATGATTTCACACAAATGTACATGCCTTGTCACAGGCTGGAGACTAGATAAATACCTGTCTCTGCACTTATGCTCAATTCATTAACACATCTCTTCATCGTGACATGACATTGTGTTGACAAGCAAGAGGCAGAAAATTTAGCAAAGAAAAGAAAAAACTCTCTTACTGTGTGCATTTTCGAAGTGGTGGAATGTTTCGCTTTCTTTGTATTTTTCACTGCAGTTGTTCTACTTTGTGGAGAACTAAGCTTATTCTTTCAAAAATGTCTATGCTGTGCTCAATGCTAGGTATGCTGGTACTTGCATATGTACGATTACTAAGACTTCTAAAGAGGTTGAGCCTTGCATTTCACTGAAAGGTACAATGGACCCACTCAGAAACTGTAAGTTGGATTCTAGAGGAATAGAAGGCATATGTCTGAATCTATAATCTCTCTAAAGCTAGAATAAATGTAGTTGTATTGACTATAATGGAAACTATATAAGCGTATTCACAGTAATAAGATAGCAAGGTACAACAGAAGCACTTTTACAAGCAGATGCTTTCTGCTACTCCTTCAGAAGTAATTTCCAGTACAATTGATCAAGACGGCTCAAGCTAGGAGCGCAAATAGCAAGCAAACAACTTCTTCTACGGGAATAAGATCAGGATCAGGTGAATTATAACTGACACAAAGCAGAGATCAGGGAAATGGTATGAAACATTTAAATTTTGATGTGAACAATTTCACAAAGCCTAATCAAGTGTTAAGAAAACCCAAGTAACTGCTAACTTTCTACGCTTTCCTAATTATTTTTGCTTTTAAAGATAATGGATAAAGGGTTGCAATGACAAGTCTTTACATGGTGTTTCCAGCCTGATAACCGGAAGGAAGTGCCAAAATTCTCAGGTAAGGACTTCAATGTCTTTTCCAGTGCATTGTTCAACAAAGGTAACTCAAATCAAATTCACATAACTTCAAGATCAAGCTTTTTTGAGTAAAATGTAATTCCTTATCATTCATATTGTAACAATCTAGCCTACAGAAACACCAACTGGAAATAAAGCACAGGATTATGGTTTTTTTCCCTGGTTCACATTGAGCCTACTCATTACACTCACCACGTTACTCTCATAATCCGCCTTCCTCTCTAATACATCCTGAGTAAAGTGAAAGTAACAAATTCAGTGGTGCTAAATAGCACATCGCAATAAGAAAGATAATCAAACACCTTAGACTTTAACCCAAGCACATGAAACCTGAGATCAAGTCCTTGTTCTGACACATTTATTCTGTGTCACTGTAGGGTAGGGTTTTAAGGTCATTTAAACATTTTTGCAGCTCTTGTCACCTAAATTGCTTTATTCTCAGTAACTATGTGTAAAACAAGAATGAAAAAACTGCCTTCTGGTAATAACACCTACTGGCCTGGAATATGCACTAAAGGCAAGACTGCAGAATGTCTGGATATCATAGTAGCAGAAATCAAATAAGTAGAAAGAGAGCCATGCCATTTTAGAAGTCCTTTCACAAGTCTTGCATTTTAATTCAATTACAGATATTTTTTTTCAGAGAATTATGGAAGAGTAAGCATTCAAATGCATGTGTTGAAACATGGAATTTTATCAAGACACACGACTACTGCTGAAAATCTCAAAATATACCTATGGCAGAAGTCAAGTCTATAAGTATTTGGCATAAATGCACAAGATACATAAAAGTTCGATTAATTTAATTCCAGTACTTGTGCTGAATACTCTTGTTACAAGGGGTGTGAATTGTAGTCTCTACCATACAGTCACATCATGGGTATTAAGACCTGCAAGTATCAAATCTTTTTGTTCTTGTCAATAAAGCTGTAATAGAAGCTTGATATCTCAAGTACTCAATTAAATACTAAGTAAATGTGATAAAGAGAAGACATCTGTGTTAATAAGTATCACAAAAGTAGAGCTTTTTTTCTGCTTATTCCTTTTCTTTAAACTTCAATGCTGATGCTTTTTTTCTGAGTGACATTCAAAAAAATCTCCACAGAGACAGAAGTTAATGTGAGAAACAGAGGTTTCTGTTTAACATTTCATTAATAAAAACAAATTAGACAGTACAGCGATGCACATGAATAACAACTAAAATATTTAGACAAACACAAAGATGTCAGAGACCCCAGGACTTGTCTTGCAATGTCATTAAAACCAGAGTGACCAGATAGTATTTCATCAATATTATGTGGGTCAGTTACCTTGATTAATTTGCAGAAGATACACCATTTCCTGTTATTATTATAATCCTTCATTACTGAGCAGTATCGTGTTTTAAAAAATAGTCAGTTAAACCTGTTTTCAAGAGGCTAACAATAAGCAACACTGGAGCAGAAATAGTGCAGAGTGGGAAGTTGAGAAGGGGGCTGAGAAAGGGGAAAATAGCCCAAATAGGGATAGCTGTCAAGCACAAATGCTGCAGCTCTGGACTGGAGAGTTGTCCTTCAGAGCTTCTGGTTTTAATTGAGCCAAGACAACCCAGGCAGAACTGTCTGTCTCAGGGCCTTTTGATTTTCTGCTTCTGCTTGAACAGACACTTGATGAACACGCAAATAAAAAAAATATATTAGAAAATGAATCACTCCATTTCATGGAAAACAAATTTTGTTTCTGGGCAGTTCTTTAATCCCATTTGCTTCTCCCTCCCTGTGATAAAATGGATTTCCTTTGTCTATATGCACATCTGAAGCTAGGTACACCATCTGTCAACTCTGACTATTTTCCAGAACCCTGACAAGAATTTTTCAGATTTCTTGTCAGGACAAATCTCCTCATTCCACAGAGATGTAGTGAAGAATGGGATTTAGATGTTTATTTTCCTTAGTGTTTTAATCGTAGTCTCACAACATGCGAAGATAACTTTTACTTGCCTATCTTCTCCATATACACAGATGGTGCTTTCTGAATTGTTTCAAGTATTGATCATCCAAAGTATTTGAAAATAAGGACAACTCAACTCCTTACCACCAAAAAAATAGCCATGAGCATGATCAAAATACATCCAGCAAACTGAAAAAAAAACGAAAACAAAATGTGTAATCCATTTTAATTGCCTTTTGACTCCCAAGATCCCTAGATAATCGTCTTGTATATCTATGAGAACTAAAAATCACAATTTTTTTTTCTTTCCTAAATATGGAAAAAGAAACTCATGGGAAAAAAAGAGTGAAAACTGGCAACAGCACATCTCCTTTGGAGAGTAAAAGTCACTTTCCAATAAGAGCGCATGTAAAGGCGTTGCAGAAAATAAGGTTAAAAATATTCCTTGGAGAAAGTTAAATAGCAAAAGAATCTCTTTGTGGCAAATCAAGTGTGAATGTGTCCACAGATGAGATCAAATCAATGTACTGAAGAGATCAGACAAAGTTCCACTTGCATTTTATAGGCTGATGTGAAATTCAACTATTTTTTCTCATGGCAATTGGCAGTAAAAAAACCCAAAACAAACAAACCCCTCAGAAAATTATGTTCATTTACTCATGGTAAACAAAGAGTGGTATTGTCTGGCACCTATACCTGCAGTATATGCAGACACTATCTGTCACTGGGATACATCCATCCAGAATGATCTGGATAACAAAGGACTTGCAAAATCTCCTCACACAAGACAAAGTATCTACCCTTTTGTGGTGCCTGTCTTACAAGTCTGTAGTCCTTACTTATTCTCCCCACATCCACATCCTTCATCTCAGCTATTGTATATGTCTGGCATCCCTCAGGAAAATCCAACAAGAAAGAAACTTCTTTCAGCAAACACTGGCCATTGCCTCATTCTTGCTTCCTGTCTTCTACAGTCAATTACTTCATTCCTCCAGTGTAATTCATAGAATCATAGAACTGCTTGGTTGGAAAAGACTTTTGGGATCATCAAGTCCGATCATACCTGTCCACTTCTAAATTATAACCTAAGCACTTCATCTACTCATCTTTTAAATATGTCCAGGGATAGTGACCCAATCACCTCCCTGGGCAGCCTGTGCCAGTGCCCAATAACCCTTTTGGTGAAGAAATTTTTCCAGTTGTTTAATCTGAACCTCCCCTGGTGCAATTTGAGGCTATTTTCTCTTGTTCTATTGCCCATCACTTGGGAGAAGAGACCAACACCCACTTCGCTACAACCTCTGTTCAGGTAGTATAGACAGTGATAAGGTCTCCCCTCAGCCTCCTCTTCTTTAGGCTAAACAAACCCAGTTTCCTCAGCTGCTCCTTGTAAATCTTGTTCTCCAGCCCCTTTACCAGCATCACTGCCCTTCTCTGGATGCATTCAAGCACCTCAATATCTTTCTCACAGTGAAAATTCAGCTCCAGGCCCATAATGTCAGCTACCCGTTTCACTATGTCTCTCTTTGAGTTGCCTTCTCCTCTTGCTTCAGTATCATTTCCACAGATTTCAGTGCTTTCCCTAGAAAGAATATGTTCAAAATGATCTGTGCCTTCCCTGTTGCCCATCTCCCTCCCCACAACTCTCCTGTCTTCCTTCCGTGACACAAAAGCTGACAGTTAACCTCTGCTGTCTTCCTTTGGCTTATTCAATCCCCTGGTTCCTCACCTTCCTTCTCTCGGTGTCCTGAAAACCCACTCTTTTCTTTCTGCTGCCTTCCCCTCCTCTTCCTGAACCTTGTCAGTAAACTACTCCAGCCTCTTCTGCACTTAAAAGTACA
This sequence comes from Cuculus canorus, assembly GCF_017976375.1. NCBI lineage: Eukaryota > Metazoa > Chordata > Aves > Cuculiformes > Cuculidae > Cuculus > Cuculus canorus. The sequence goes on along the minus strand of NC_071402.1, from coordinate 107,837,441 downwards.
CAACAGAAAAAAAGCTTGCCCACTCCTCCATTTGGCTCTCTGACTACATTATTTCACCTTGAAGATTAAATGATTTCCCATTGTCAAGACCTACCTAGAACTGTCCTCTGGTCCTACAATGGAGTCTTATCAGCAAATTATTATCTATCACAATGCAGTAATACATTTTATCCTTCACGTTTAATCAACCACCTTCAACCATGGGGAAGACAGCTTCTTCCCACTCATCATCTGTTGCTGATCAGATAATAAATTCCTATATCCCAGTTTCTCTTCAGAATCCTGTAATCAAGCATGATATCTACTATCTATTTAGCCTAAAGATTTAAATTCTAGAGATTCCTTACCTTACATCATGCAGTTTTCTGATCTTCACATACCACTCCTACAGGCACTTTGTCATTGATTCACCTACACACTTAGCACTATTTCATCAGTGACAGTTGCCACTACTAGATAAAATTTTCAGATAGATACTTTTTCCAAAATATTGAATCAGAATTGTTTACACAAAGATGGGCTAGCAAGAAATGTGCAGTCATATAGCTTACTGCTCTGCTATCATAGAAACCTTGATTATATAATTATGCATAGAAATTTATTGAGTTCATCTTAAAATCGATCTTATTTTCTATTTTGTCTCTATTGCTCCAATCAGAAAAGCTGCTTCTGACATTCATTCTTTTGGGAGTCACAAACTATCCTCTAAATTCCAGCCTAAACCAATTAATAGTTTCCTTATTCTAATTTGTATATATGCCAGATTTCATTTAGCCTAAATATTTTACCCTCTCTTGGGTTTATGTCCTTGATAGCTTTCAGTTTCATCTTGTCTCAGTCTTCATTCCTAACACTTCTCTCCTCCTGTTTCATGACAGATGCTCATTCCTTTGTTGTCAAATGGCCTTTTTTTTCACCAGCTTGAGCTCAGCATTCTTGATCTTCCTTGGATTTATGCCAAATTATACTTGCAATCAAAAACAAAAGAGTGGTGGGAAAAATGAAGAAAAAACTCCTTTCAATGTTTTCAGAATTAAATTAATTTTAACAAAATGTTTCTGAAGAAAACAAAAATAAACAAAATCTTTTCCTTTACGTTCCTCCTCTTTCCTTTGTTCCACCATAGAATCTAAACATCAATATATCACAGAGTTCTAAAAACCACCCAAGAAACTGCAAGGAACTTAGCAACTCAAATAAAAATGACTATTCAATCAAACAATCTCACCTCACAATAAAAAAAAATAATGAGAGCGCTAGGCGAGATGATGGACATGTGTTTCTCCTGCAAATAATACATTATTTTAAGAGAACCTGCATTCTTCCATTTCACTGTAAGGAGGAAACTGATTGCCCTCAGACTTAAAGCCATCCTGTGGCTTCCAGATAGAGAGGTTATACAGGAATTACTGAATGGAAGTATTCCAGTTTTGAAAAACTAATTTTTAATGTTCCCTAGTCAAAGTATTTTTGAAAGGAAGTATAATGCCTCAAGTAACTACTATTTATTTCACCACCCAGTGTGAAATCACAATCTGTAACCTCAGAGAGATGGTAGCATTCGTGTAAGAACAGCTTTAGGTCTGTACTCCATCTTTAAACATTACTAGCAATGTGAAAAACAAAGGCAGCATGTTACCAAGTGAGGCCAACTTCAAACCAAGAAGGTGCATTGAAAAAAGACCTATAGACAGCACACAATTTGCTCTTATTCATCATATTTTTAATATGATGAATAATTTTAAGGGATACATTCTCTTCTTGATACATAGGCTTAACTCCATTCTGTACTCATGACAGGACTATACAAACAGAGCTCTGATCAAAGAACAAACAATTATCTTTCAAGCATGTCAAAGAATTTGTAATCTGGCTGTGCAGATAGATGCTTAGACAGAAAACCTGGTAACAAACATGAGGTTTCTCATAGGAACAGGAATTTTTTCTAGTTGAAGACACAGCATCCATTCAAAGGATATTTAACAAGAAATTGGCTAGTGATGATGTTTTTCTGTTAAAGATCTCTTGAAAGAGTCATTAAATATTGACTGTAATGCCTTAGAGTTTATGAAGTTTATTGAAATAGCCCTATTTCATTGTCTTCTGAAGATTTAAATTACAAGATGTTAGCTGCTATAGCAAAAAATTAGGATTTTATAGTATAATGCTCTCATACAAAAGCATTAAGATTAAACTGAGAATGGCACTTCTCCCTAAAGGTGGGAAAACATGCTGGAAGCAATAGGAGCCACTTCAGAGGGCAAAAGCCTCTACGATATACCCAAGGGTGCCAATACATAAATGGGTAAGACAGACATAATTTCAAAACAATCTCTGCCCACACAGACTCCAGCAAGTACAATCATTCATTTATGTTCCATCACTAAAATTTTATGGCCATAATGAAGAATGTCAAACACATTTTCCTTCTTATTAGTCATTACTATTGTATTCCCAATAAGGGGAGACGACAGTACACAGACGCACTCTGTCTCCACTTTATCGCCCCACAGGGGAATTATAAAATCAATGTTAAGCTGTGAAAATATTTTTTATAGCATTGAAGTACCATCAGTGTATGTGAGTGTGCTTTCCCACTTTGAACCACTTTCTAAATCAGATACATCAGTGTAGATATAGACAGAAAAAAATCACTGAGCTGAAACCAGTCAGCCACTGGCAAAAACAGTCACATCATTTCTCAAATCAGATATCAGATCATCTACTTCTAACATGCCAAGTCTATCTGATAACTAGTTGTGTGTCTGGCCCTCTATTGTCTTCTGAGATATCATGTCCTGAACATTCTTGTTGTGATGGTTAACATCATCCCTTCCCCAGAAAAAAATTAATCCTGGTCAGGTAAATCCCTTTATTTTAGCAACACTGTTCATCATCTCAAATGGCTCTTCTCCTTCTCTTGCATTTACTTCTCTGATGTAATTACTGGAAGTACTCACATTCACTCTAACCTTTCCTTTTGGGATAATGAGCCCAGATCTTCTAGTCCCCATTCAATCTAGCTGTTCTTCTCTGCCTTTGTTCAAAATACCTTGAATGTGAATGTTGTAGTACTCTACACAGGGTCTCAAGCAAGGGCTTCTTCAAACCCTTGCCTCTACAGTGTCTTGCCTGACATTTCCTAGGATAACAATTGCATTTTTTCACTACTGCTCAATTCATCTGACTGAACATTAGGCCTAAGACTATCTCTTCTTTTGTCACTGCCACATTATATAATTATGAAATATTTTCTTGTCATTAAGCATACAGATATCCAACTTTGCGCTTACATTACTAGATTTCATCCTGCTGTATTTAAACCATGTGTCAGTCATTAAAGGCTTTTGCTATGTCATCCTACACTCCTCTGCACTGATGAGACTTTCTTAATGTTTGTAATTTTTTTTTGTTTGTTTTTCTTATTTTACCTGCCAAATTCACTAATGATATCACCTCTAAGACTGTGAGGAACTCCTGTAGAAATGCCCTGTAACTCACCCTTCCTCACATCCTGTTGCTGCCTCCCCATTAGCCAGTTCCCTATGCCACCTTTCTTTTCTAATTTTGGTCCCCATCACCTCTGAGTTAAAAAATAATTTCTCAAAGACTATGAATTCACAAAGTTTAGCTGGATTAAAACTTCCATTCCTCATTTTTCTAAAATACTACTTCTATTGCCAAGACAATTGTATATAGTCTGACTGAGTCCATCAGTTCAGATGTAGTGTTCAGATATACTGTACAATACAAATAACCCAGCCACAGAAATCTGCCATAATGTAGCAGCCTGATCATAAACCTGGCACTGAATTTGGAATTTGAGCTTTCTGAAAACAGTCAGAATTTTCATTCTCCAGGTATTCTAACACGGAAAACATCCAGTCTACCAACTAGATAGATTAATTTCAAACTGAGCAGATTAAATTAATTCTGGTATTTCCCTGATGCAATAATTTCCCATTTCATAACTTCCTTCCTAGTTATGCTTTTTCACTCTGACCTCCAACCTATAACCCACAGCCTATGTTCAGCCCCTTCCCCAGAGGGATTCATAGCCATAGAAAAGGAGAAACTGTGGACCAGATAACAGAGAAAATAATTTCCAGCTGTGCTTTTCTCTGGCTCCTCAGATGTCGAGGGAAAGAAAATATTTACTGTGCATGGGCTAGGTCAGTAAATCCTGTCAGGTCTACACACTGCCATTTATGTGCGTGCTGAAACAACCAGTGTTTCTTGTGCATGCGCAACCATTTAGCCAATCATAGCAGTGGCCTGCTACAATGGAAAATAAAGTATGTTGTTCACGTACGCCATAACCCTTATGAAATGCAAGGTAAAGTCTCAACATAATTTAGGGACCAGAGTCAGATTTTCTGCAGCATTTGCTTCACTGTACAGAACGTTCACTCCTTTCACTTATACAGATAAAGAACATTTTAGTATTTCTTTTAAACTCCTTAGCAAAACAAAGCAAAGCCTAACTCTGCTTGGAGCTTAGACTACACTGCTGGTTAGGTGAAATCATTGAAACTCCATTTGGGGGAGCACTCACACCTTGTTTTTCTGACACAGCACTGGCTTCTCCGGCTACATAAAGAGTTTCTTTAGATAATTCAGAGGTTTGAGGAGGAGAAGTCAATAACAAAACTACCATTTCATCTCATCTTTGTGTGTAAGTTGCATACCTGTGCAATGTCATAATACTGTAGAAATACCTTTACCCTGATATAGTGATAATTTTGCATTACATATCAGGGAGTTCATCCTGCTTTGAATTAACAGAATCAGACTAAACCTTTGGAATCAAAACTATGATAAGCTAGACCAGGATCTACAACTATAAGTAAAAAAAAAAATGCCTACTTTCTGTGGCTTTAACATTTGCCAAAAGTGGAAAAAGTTTAGAAGAAAGGGATCACACATGCTAGAGCTGGCATATGTGAGCACACAGTGCCAGTACTGGAGGGATCAGAAGAGAAAGTCTGTGCTCCTTCTCCAGCACTGAACTTGGGATTCCCAACAAGCAATTGCTAAGTCTTGCTGATGAACAAAACTATGGATATATTTGTGCATTTGAAGCATCGGGGCTTGTCATTGATAGTGCCAACAGTGGGATGACAGGAAAAGCAGGGCCTAAGCATTGGGATGCAGTTATGATTCATAAAGAGAATCTAGAATGTTTGGGTTCAGATTGCAGTAAAATGTTTTCAATCACATATTTTATTAATATGCTGTCTTTGAGTGTTCATGGGACTGAGATAGAAACACTGTCATTCAAAAACCCTTTGAGTACTAGAAGCCTCTTCAAGATTAACCTATCTTTATGCACAGTGCAAACAAAAGTGGGTTTTAATTACAGCATAGACAAAGGTTCCTCCTTTCTTCATCTATCAGTTGTCGTTTCAACCCTGCCACGTGATGGAAATATAATTAAAATATTTTTCCACATGCACCCACTCTCTGGCACAAGTGACAAGTCAACACAGAAAAATATGCCATTGCTGAGCAATGACAGAATAACGAGTGATTGATATTGGTGCCTGGGACTTCAAGGTAACTGTAATGTGCATTCTAATGCCGTATGTTTCAGCATAACAAGCCCTTTCAAGATTATTAATGACTATAGAATTTTTTTAATGATGGCTGCTAAATAATGGAAAGCAGAAAAGGCTGAATAACATTTTCTATTACAGCAAACAAATTTATTGATGGCTTCACTGCCATGGCAATGGAAATGCTGAGAGAAAACAAATACATTTAACTACTCACTCTATTAATTTCATGAATTGAAACTTTCACAAAATAGTCTTTTCAGAAAACCTGTTTTTATGCTATGTTTTTGATTTCTAAGGAAAATGCATGCTTCTTTTGGGCAGAGTTGGGTACCATGAAGGCCTCTCACAATTCAGAAAAGGCTGACAGTTGTCCTCAGTAACAGCAACCAAAGCAAGCACGCTGTGGGGCAAGAACCCCAAGAACCAGAGGAAACTGTCCCATGCAACGTAATGGGCCTTTCCACCAACAGAGTTATGCCTAACTCAGGCACAGGGTAGAGGGAAATGATGCACACAGAAGCCCTACTGCTCAGAGATCAGCCTTTCTGAGAAGACTGGAAGCTGTAGGGGTTTTTAGCACATATCTAAGAGTATAAGATTATTTCAGGCTACCAGTGACATGTAGGAGTATAGTAAGCTACACAGCTTCCACTTCAGAGTTGATTCATGTCATATTGATGACAAGCAAACAGAGAGAATGTAGCTGTGGACATGCCCTGCTGTGATGGAGGGTGTCTGGATTTTCTTCTCCACAAGAAGGCCTGCAAGCACAAGGACAGAGATACTGTCTCAACTCTGTTCAACTGCACAGATAGAGGAGATCCTACCTGGGGTACTAGACAAACACAAGACTAAGCCATCTATCTGATCAAGATAATGGGTTTATACTTTTGTGGGTTTTTTGCTTTTTAGTTTCAGTAGTTTAAATGCAGAAATGCTTCAAGGAACTATAAAGAATTTAATGAAATCTAAGGTGACGCCAGCCTCCAGCAACACTTCTAAAAAATTCTGCAGTGGCAGAAGCTCTCTGTATAATTTATTCTCTGTGTATGCCCCCACATTCAGCTGTACAGGACAAAACTCATAACAGGCAGAAAGCATTTTTTCTTATGAAGTGGAGCTGTACTCAAAACTAGTCATCTAATGTTATGTTGGCTGTTAAAGTAGAATAGGATAAATAAAAGGGGGAAAAAGAACTCTTGAGTTCAGAAAAGCAGTCATTCAACACTGGTATTACAAAAGTGAGACCCCACAAAGCCAGTCCTGGGGAATTCAGTGGAGTACAGATCTCACCATCTTTGACAGTCTTGGAGGAACTGCATATTGCAATACAAGTGCCGGAGGGTCTTGGAAGAATGGGCCACATACTTGTCCATAAGAGTCTGGAGAAAGGACAGAAAATGTTTCTGCTAACCCTGACTGCCTCATTCAGAGCTTCTCAACTAATTTCTTCTCCATTCCTTAAGTTCCTTTTTTGCTTGCTGTTGTGTCTTAGTCTCTCTCCTGTTTGCCTCTAGCCTAATACTTCAGTGAATTTAAAAAAGACAGAATAGACTAATACCTCACTTGACTCTAATAATTCAGTTTGGTTACTCTGTAAAATGGACAATGTTATTGATCTAGATACCAAATTTTATGATGTACAAGATTCTGAGCATTTTAAATACAGTTAAGGAGTGTAACATATCAATGTCAAATTACAAATCACAGATGTATCATTAAAAAACGTCAGTAGACTTCCTTCTCATTTATCTCAATAAATTCTTGAAGCTAACAAGGATAATAAGTTAATCGGAAAAAATGCTAAACAAATTTGTACATTTTTACAATTATGCAGTAAATTATAGTTCAAAAGTAGAGGTTTCCTCAGTTCATTTTTATGTGATGGATAAGGTGAAATAAAATGGCCTTAAACCTAACTCAGCTTTATCTGCACTGAAAAGATAAAAGGCCAGAGGATACCACAAAAGAAAGATAAATGGAGACATGCTTTTTGATGCTAACAAAGCAGAGCTTTTGCCACCCCCTGGGATGGTTATGTGGTTGCCTGTCTGGCCTCACTTCCATCCCAAGCTCCCACAGAGCTTTTAGAAGTCCTGTATCAAGCATTTAACTTCAGTTTGGAAGTTCCCTTTTCCAGTTCTAGTAATTTCCTTGGGTTTATTACACCAATAATATAACTCCTAGAAACCAGAGATCACCAAGTGAGAGAAATTAATGTGAACAGCAAGACAGAACCATCATTCCTTGCAGACAGTTTAGCAGCACAACACACCTCTAAATGAAAGGATCACTCTATGTATTCATGAGAATCATAGAATCACCAGGTTGGAAAGGACCCACTGGATCATCGAGTCCAACCATTCCTAACACTCCCTTAAACCATGTCCCTAAGCACTTCATCAACTCATTCCTTAAACACCTCCAGGGAAGGCAACTCAACCACCTCCCTGGACAGCCTGTTCCAGTGCCCGATGACTCTTTCCATGAAGAATTTTTTTCTGATATCCAGCCTGAACCTCCCTTGGCAGAGCTTAAGGCCATTCCCCCTTGTCCTGTCCTCTGTCACTTGGGAGAAGAGGCCAGCTCCCTCCTCTCTACAGCCTCCTTTCAGGTAGTTGTAGAGAGTAATAAGGTCTCCCCTCAGCCTCCTCTTCTCCAGGCTAAACAACCCCAGCTCTCTCAGCCACTCCTTGTAAGACTTGTTCTCCAGCCCCCTCACCAGTTTCGTTGCTCTTCTCTGGACACGCTCCAGAGCCTCAACATCCTTCTTGAGGTGAGGGGCCCAGAACTGAACACAGTACTCAAGGTGCAGTCTCACCAGTGCCGAGTACAGAGGGAGAATAACCTCCCTGGACCTGATGGTCACACCATTTCTGATACAACCCAAAATGCCATAGGCCTTCTTGGCCACCTGGGCACACTGCTGGCTCATGTTCAGTCGGCTGTCAACAATTACCCCCAGGTCCTTCTCCTCCATGCAGCATGGGGTACAGATGTGACTCTGTGAGGAGCCAAGTGAGGTTTGGTGGAGTTAGAGATGCCCTCAAAACTCACAGGAGTACCTATAGTGCATGGCAAGTCTTTAATGGGTACTCTGTGCTGGTCCCCATTCCAGCACCTGCATGGTTAATGTCTTTCGGCTCTCCCACATTGCTCACCTATCTAAAGAAAGTCTGTTCTTTTTATAGTGTGATATTTGAGGAAGCAGATTTCAATAGAAGTGTCATGATTCTGCTTCTTCTCTCTCCTGAAGAAGAAATTCCATAAACACTTCGCTAGACAGTACGATAATGTAACATTATAAATGACAGTCACAAAGGGAATAGCAGAGTTGAGATACTTCCTTACAGATATATGCAAAGTCATAGGTATTTTGTGGCAGGAATTCAGTACGCCCTGCCAGAAATAAAGGGAATGGTGTTTTTTACATCAGATCTTTACCTGATTAAGCATACTCAGGTTAACCCACCTTTGCCATTCCTAGCCTCCACATGTCTTTTACTTGAAATGGTATTGGAAAGACTTGGAGAGGGACACACCTCTCATTTCTGCACTTTCTCCTCTCCACAGATCCATCTTCTATAAATATTTGAGAATTTTCCAGAATCAGGTATGTACCACTTTAGCTAAATGCACTTTGAAGTGGAATATAAAACAGATTTGAAGTAATACCTACTATCTTTCCAATTTCAGTAACACCATATATTTCTGAGGAATGCAGCTGTACCTGTGACAGGAAAGGAACAGCAGAGTAATCAGCGACTGAGCATACCAGTTTTGAGATACCTTTCATCAGAACCACAGCAAGACATTTTGTCGTGAGACAACTCCCATCAAAACCTAGTGGGTTGGCTGGATGCCTCCAGAAGTTGGACAAGTGTGTTGAGAATACCTGACGTGCAGTTGGTGGTTTTCCAGATAATAACCCGCCTTTCAGGCCGTGTTGAAGTTGATGTCTGTCACACACAGATTTTTGGTGTGCATCTCACTAATTTATGCCTGAGTGTTCACTTGAATGTGGAATGGTGTATGAACATCCTTACTCTTCAAAGTCTGTTCTTAATTGCTGACTTTTCATGAATCTATTAATTTTCCTTTTGTTGACTTAGAAAATTATAAGTTTTAGCTGGACCCTAGGTGTACAGGAAAACTGAAGGTGTGCAACAAGAAATTATCTTGTGTATTTGCATTCCTGAAATCTCAACAGCTGTCTTTGCACCACCGTGTTCTAGGGATAGCAAGGCAGAAAGAAGAAGGCCAAAACAACATAGTTTGATCAACAGAAAATATCTCCACTGGTATGTGGAAGTGTTTTGATAAGGAAGACACTGATGGGGAACAAATAAGGAAAACCTAAAATGTCATTTCAGAGAGTCTCTTTCCTGATCATAAGCTCTTATTACAAATTATCCTTACAAAGAGCTGTATAGTTTACTCAGTGAAATTAAAAAGAGGGAGCACATCACGGAAAATTAGAAAGCAAAGTAATTAAATTAGAAAAATAGGATATATAAGTACTAAATGCCCAGAAACTATTAGAGAGCTAACACAAGATGAGAAAGGAAGAAATTTTCCTATTATTTCCAAACAATAAGATTTATGACTAAAGTGATGGAAGAAGCTAGATTATGGTTTGATTAATATAAAATAAAGAGGTCATTAAATCTACACTTGACTAAAAGCTGCAATGACAGGTTGCCTAACATTACAAAGATCTATAAATTTGCTTTCTCAGTTAAATACACAAGTATATGAAAGTGAGTCTAGTAAAAAAAGACAGCCTAGTAACATAAAAAGAAGGACTCTAAAGGAGAGAAAGGGAAATACTAATAGGAGAAAAACACTTTGGAGAATTGCATATAGAAAAATACTAAGGCATGAAACAAACCCAGGTGCAGCACATGTAATGAATTCAGTGGGAATTCTTTCTTAAGAGGTTGCAGAAATATGTCTCAGTTTGCCAAGAGGAGCCAGTGCCTCACTGTGGAATGTTTTCCTTATTCACCTTCAGGTGAAACAGACCCAAAAATCTCAACCCGTGCTCCAGAGGACAGGACCTCTCCTTGCAAAACATGACCACACAAGATGTTAGGTGCGGTGAAGCACAAATTGGGCCAAGACAGAGCTGAATGCCCTCTCTCTGCTAAGGATGACTGCCCACCTGAGTTCAGACCACACCTAAGGTGGTGTTTTGTGAAGAGTCTTGCACCATAGGCACACCTCTCCTCAGCCTGTAGCTGAGAAAGAGGGGACTTTCCATGTCTGTCAGATTTTTCAGTTTTGTGGCTACAAAAAAGTAGGATGAACTAAGAGTGGTCAAAGTAGATCCTGAGGAGCTACATGGAGACATTGTGAAGTAAGTGACTGAATAGGTGAAATGGATGAGGAGGAGGCTCCTGTAACCTGTCAGTAGCGCTATAAGTGTGTGGGTGAATTATCAGGAGAAGAGCAGGGAAATCCCTTTGACTAGAGAATTACTTCACTTAATTGTTGCTCCAAAGCAAGAAAACTGATGTGAAATTCCATTCAATCTGAAGCAAGCAAAAACGTAACCAAAAATTTCTGGCAAGTCAAGCCCATACTTTTTATTCTAAAGTAAAATATTTTCATGTCCATCTGAAAAAAGAAGTCCACTGTGTTTTTGGAAGAGCAGAACAGATCCAGAAGCAAAGTGTTTGTTTTCATGTTAAGCAAAACTTTTCCTTTGGCACCACAAGTCATTCCCCCCGCCTTCAGATATTTCTTTTCAGTAATAGAATTAAAGAAAATAAACCCAAAATAACCTAATTAGTCACACAAATTTAACCAGAGAAAAAGGATAGCAAATGCGTCAGTAGCAGAAGATGAGAGCACTGAATTCAAAGCAAGGAGGGGTGGCGATGTGGAATTAACATGAAGAAGAGCTAGCTTAGATATAATTAATTTCATCAGCAAGCAATTTTTCTTTACCAATACTTTGTTTACTTCTGCTTTGTACTTGTTGTCAGGTTAGAGTTGGTGACATTCAGTGGTCTCCCCTGTATATGTAGGACATAATGACCGAATGATTCACTAAAGAGATGGAAGTCAGTCATTCAGATGATTACTTCTCAGAAAGAAATAATTATTATAGTCCCTAGGTGATGGAACAAAAGATTTGAAAACAAGTCTGCAGCATGTATAAATGCATGCTGGCTTTTCATAGACAGGACAAATGAGAAAAGTTTTATATCATTTACATTCCTGTTAGTTTTAAAATCACTCTCACAGCTTGACAAGACCAGCCTTCAAAAGCTCCTCACTGTGTAATGGTGAGAAAAATACTGGTTTGACATCTCTGTTAAAGCAGAGGAATAATTCTGTAATGATCTTGAGTCCAATCCTTACAACAAGTGAACAAGCACTAAGGAGTTCTATTTTCCTAGTAAGAAGCAATTAGAAGAGCAGAAAGAGGGATATTTTAATAATAATCATTCCCTAGAAGTACATAAGTGGGGAGAATGAACTACGTAATGATGAGAGGAGTAACACCTTTCATTGTTAGAGGGCTGCCTCTAACCTCTCAGGAAACACCATGTGAGCACACACATAAGCTTCAGCTTCTAGGAAAGCCTCATTTTTTCTTGCTGTTGTTAGAGTAGTAGTAGCTTCATAGTCCAAAGCTCTCTCAGACAGCTATATTTATTGACAGCACTGAGGTTACTTTTATGAGTAAGCCTCTGGAAAAAACATCTCTGTCAAGCAGCTCCTAAAATATCATCACTTTCAGAAAGGTTATTTTCAAACATCACAGAGAGGACACTTGTATTGGCCCCATTAAAAGGCTGTTATATCTAACAGCCGTCATTGAAAGAGAAAGTAAGGAGAGGCCAGTAGTTACCTGGTGTTTGAAATACTCACAGAAACACCCACCTTGACTTACTATGTCTTTAAAACCCCAGAGGATTTCCTTTATGCACCTTCCCCATGCACAAAGAAATAGATGTACTCAGGGTGCACGTTTCCAAGAACCAAAACATCTGACTAGAAAACACTATAATGAGGAACAGATGCAGAAGCATAACAGGAAATTAAGATGTTCTTTGGGAACGTGGGAATAAATGGAGCTTTACGCAATAAATAATCATAATACAACTGCTCATTTATACACAACAGCCTTCAATTATCAAACATCTAAGTAAGAGGCAAACAGCTCAGAGAAAAGCAGAAATCAACATATGCTGACAAAGAGGAGATCCATTGGAGGAACAATGAGCCCATGCCTTCTCTTGCAGCAACCCAGCCAGTCCAGTAGCAGAGCAGTGGCAATTGTCTGTCATGAAGCCTGGGAGTGGACTTACAAATGCTGGCTTTGGCATACTAAGCATAATCACCAAAAAACAGTGGGAAATAGAAGGTTCTTCCAGAGGGCAAATCGGAGCAGGAGGAGAAACATTGTGTAGCTCTTCAAAACACCTTCTCCCTCCCTTCCAATGATTTAAGATGGAGACCAGGAAGACTTGCCTGTCCTTCATAGTTCATCAAATGGTTCATAATAGCTTCAGATTTTTAATTCACCTCAGGTTAAATTTTGCTGCAACTTCTAAGAGAATGACAGAAAAAGTTCCTCAATAACTACACTCTGAACATGGAAGTAAGCAAAGATCAAAACATGCTCAGCAACCTTTTCTCTCAGAAACTCTTTTCAGCACAAAACTCTGTGATCAAAAGGCTGAATCTACTGGGTTCCCTTAGGTGAGATGTAGGATCCGCTGGTGGAGATGGCATTTCACAGACTGCATCCTGCACCAATGGTTACATTTCGTTCTTCCTGCACCTCAGAGTCATTCAGCTACAGCTTTCACCTAATCTAAATTCCTCTCTTGTAACACCGACAGCAGCTAGAAATCCCCAGACTTCCCCCAGATCCTATACCTCCCCCATAAATATAAATCTCCTTAAACTGGTCTCCTTAAACCAGATAGTATCCAGGGAGAGATGAGGAAAAAGCAACTCGGAAGGAGGAAGAATGCTAGTGAGGATTGTCGACAAATCACAAAAATGCCAGCATACCTCAGGAAAGCACCAGGTTTTCCTAGTTGCTGTGCATCAACCCTCAACTCACGTTGGCTGTGCCCATGCTGCTGCAGATCTTCCTGGACTACCTTTAAATTTGGGTACTGGACGGTCCAGCCACAACAATGTACTTCTCTCAAAACATGCTATAAATTCAATCAAAAGGCAGGAGAAATTAGCCCACTCCAAGTGCTGCACAGCCATGGCTAGACCCAAGACACCAAGAATGTGGTGGTGGTGGTGCTATTGAAGATCATTATCGGTGGCTGGTAGTATTAGATGCAACACATCCTTTCCAAGACTGTGGATGACATCATATCTGGGAGAGCAGGAGGTACAGCAGGAGCTTGGAATACATGATATGCAGATGTCCCTTTCAACCTAAATTTTTCTATGATTCAAGGACACAGATCTACACAGAATTAAAAGCTTCCACTTCTGGTTGTGGTAGCCACCATCAGTATAGCTGCTTTTTCCTGGCAAACTGAAAGTTGGTTGGACAAGATAGGTCTACCTCCTGAGTCTTCTTTGCTATATTGCAATCCCATTTCACGTAAGTACACTAATTGCATGATCTGGGCATGTGGGAAACACTCGTTCTGTGCCTAATGACACTGAGATAATTGGCTGGCATATGGCACCGTAAAGGCTGATCCCGGCAGGATCAAAGTGCTATTTGTTACCTTCCAGAACTGGGTGTTGGCAAAGAATAAGCGTGATTGCTTTCAGAATACCATTTGTCTAAATAGGAAGCCTTAGGACTTTTCTGGGCATAAAATGTCCACAGCTGCACAACATTTATTCAGTAGGAACACTTCAATCTTTCACAGGCACTGTTAAACTGAACTGTTAGGCATGGGTAGTTAAGAAGAGGTGAGCAACAACAATATAGCCTGTAAAGATGGAGAAACAGATCTGTAGTCAAAGTACTGTTTTACTGGAAAAAAGGAGAGTTCAAGAATTGTAATAAATGTAACTCCAAGAAAGCACTGTTGATCTGTTGGAGTTCTATGCTGCAGTGAACCCTCTCAGAGCATATTTGTTACTCAGAAAATAATAAGAAATAAATTTAAGAGAAACATTCACTGCAGTGAAATATGCTAAGAGACTAGTGTAAAAATCATCTAGTCTGAACACAGCACAGAAGAATGTGACACCATTTTGACAAGGCATTATATAAACAACCTACCTAAAGTAAATGCATGTTAATTTGCTGAACATACTGTTCACTTTACAAACAATTTCTCAAAAAAAAATCTGTTTCTTTTGCTACATCACATTCCAGGATTTAAGAAAAATAAAGAGAAAAGAGGAAAAAGCATGGATCCAATCCTGCTACAACAACAATGTTGAATACATGATAAGCATATTCAGAGGCTCTTCAACATCCTATTTTTTTTCCCAGAACAATACAGACAGACAAGCAAGTTTAGAACAACAGCATATGTTGCTTTGCACGATGATTTAGAATGCAGAAGGACTAAGTCCATCTTCAAAACTATTATCTTTTTTCTCAGGGAACATTATTTCTGCAACTCCAGAAAGCACTGCCTATTAAGCCCTTTGCTTATCATTGTTGTTAGTTCATTGCATGAGTAATGAATATGCATTCTTGTCTGAAAGCAAAACTGAGGAAGATGTAGGATTAAATTATGGAAGCCAAATTGTCTCCCTATGGTGACATAAGCCTGCCACCATTCTGATCCTATCTGATTCCTTTTCCCTCTTCCCTTGGGTCTCCAAGGCAGGATCCACACAGCAGGAAAGTGCCTGGCACATTCATTGGCTGGTTATAAGCCCTGTCACAGTTATTTTTTCAGCTACCACACTTTCTATCATCCAGGGTTAAGCCAACCAAATGACAGTCAACTACCTCAACTGCTTTGTGCAATACTCCAGAGAAAGGGATGAAGATGCAAAGAGATGACAACCTATTAGGTAAACTGTAGGCAAAAAAAGACCCTCATGAAAAAATAAGTTTTCACCCCTCTCCTTGTCAGCAGGGCTACTCTTGAATAAACATAACTGATGCTCAGCTAGGCTTCCAAGCTGCACACATTTACACCCATCTGTCAGAAGGACGTACTGCTGTCAGGCATGATGGGAATATTCTGTGCACAAAAGGCTGATGCCAAGGAGGGAACGATGAGCTGTGGTCCTAACCTTTCCGGTGATGTCTGCTCTGCACGACACTCCTGCTCTGCAGTGCCATATGTCTATTTATACTTTATGCTGTGCACATATTGGCACGTACATGGCCAATGTGTGGGGTGCTGGCATGGAAGTCAGAGAGGCCTGGGGTCTCCTGATGGGCTTTCTGATCGTCAGGATGTCACTTTGTTTTCCCCGTGCTGCCAGATCTTTTCCTAAAGCCCACAAGAGCCAAACCCAACACATCTGCCTTCCTTCAGACCTTTCCCATGATTGCTTTAAATCTCTATATAAAGTTGAAATATGTTTTCTAGAATTTGCAGAGAGGCTGTGGAGTTCAGCCTTTTTTTATATATATATGGGCCCTTCCTCACACACTGTTGACAGGAGGAGCTCTAGCCTTCTCTAAGGATGCCCATCCCTCCCCTGCTAACTTCCACTTGCTCTTACCTGATGAAAGGACTCCTGCTGCTCAGTACTGGGTTTGTTGCAGCTGCGTTCAGGAACAGAATTTTGATAACTACAGATGGGACAAGAGTTTCAAGTAATGTCCTTGGAAGAGATGGATTTCATAGAAGAAAAAATATTCACTTCTACAGTATCTGGGACCAGATAAATTATATTCCCTGTGCATTGACCATTTTTGGCTGGAGGGATCCTCACTCCCCTCCAAATGGCAAGCCGAAAGCTTCATTGCTTCACTGTGACAAAGAATCCCTCGAGAGAGAGAATTGTTCTCTCCAAACAGTGGTGTTCCTTGTCCCCTGAATCTAGTAGTCTGAGCCTGCATGAGTTCTGTGCATGCATATTTATGTTTTGTCAGTGAAAAGATAGAAGGCACATGAAAAGAACAGCTTCATATGAGAAAAAGTTCCCTGCCTGTCCAAGGTGTGACTATTTGTCATTCACCAGATATTACCTGCTACCCAAGGAAAAATATATCATGAATATGGGAAATTTTCAGACCAAATGTTTAATGTACTTGGATAGAAATTGAGGATGTAAATAAACCATACATGTCCATAAAAACACGCACATCACATTATGAAGGAAGGCGGAAAATAATCATGAATCTGTTATCTCAGTAACATGCTATTATTGTGCCTTCAGAGTATACCCAGTAGCACAAGCTGCATCTCTATTTTGACATCCATAACTAAAGACATTTCCCAGCAGAAGCACTAGGATAGATGATCTGTTAGAAACTTGATGGGTTTCTGCTGAACATTTTTAAGGAAAAAGGAACTGACTTTTTTCCCTCTCTTCATTATTTGGTAGATATTGTTTTAGGGCTCACATGAGGTTTCTGTTGCTTAATTTTAATGATTACTTGTTTCGAGGGGGAAATCCAAAGGCAATACTTCTATCCATGAGCATTCTTGACTTTTACCTTAAGTGAAAAGGTACAGTCATATGACTTGGATGAATTCATGTTATATCTGATGATTATTGCATTATCATAAATTTATATCCATGAAATAAATCATAAACATGTCCCCGTGACTCAACATTTGCCATCTGAAATGGATAACTAGAATAAAACAATAACAATAAATTAAGGAACAAATGACAAAAGGTAGAAAAAAGCTATGCAGTTACACAAACAGCTATGAATTAAAATGTTTACCACTCTAGCCCATATAAATCAGATAAACTGTAACTGTTCAGCTACATTAATAGTAATTTTTTTTTCAATTTACATTATTAAAAGTAGCAGACATGAGTCATATTAATATTTACTGGGTGAAAAAAGGGCAGTGCTCAGGCCTGGGTTCTGGCTGGATTCAGGAGTTAGAGATGTGGCCAGGAGGGTTCATCATGTGTCTTACCAGAACACACAGTTCAGCCACTAAATGTAAAGTCCTCTGGCAGAGATAACTCCTACAAATATTTCAAGTCTCTGGGCAGTACATAACTATCCCTAATAGCAGCCAATTCCCTTTTCCTAGCTATTCAATGACTGAGTTTATAGTGACAGTTTTATCTGCAGTATTTTGCACTCTTAAACCAAAAACTCTGCAACCTATTTACACCAAGAAGCTGGAATAGCCTTAAGGCAGTGCCTAATGCATAATTAGTACAAAGCAAAATGACTGAATTGTCAGCCAGTGTAACACTACTAAACTCCAGTGGAGTTTACTGAGATTGTCCATTTATAGAAGCAAAGGATCTGAAACAGCACACCAATTTCTTTTTGTTTGACTGAAGCTACTCACTTTCAGTGCTGTCAACTACCTTCAAATATTTTGATTAAGGTTTTTCTAAGTGCGGAGGAACGGATGGGTGAGGGAGCTGAGTAAATTATGGATTGTCATTTGGTTTCTGCCAACTTAAATCTGGTTCAGTTCACATGGAGGAGGTTGTTTTGATGGTTTTCTAACAGTCCTTCATAAGCCTTAAGAAAAAAACATTCATTTTTTCAATCCTGATTCTCCTGCTTCAAGGCAGGGTCTGTGCTGGAGGGTGAGAAACTGTCTACTGTGTATCAGGACTAAACAGCTAAAAGCAAGACTGCATGGGAATGCTAAGCAGCATTCCACTTTTTGCTTGGTGTTGCCCAGGCAAACCACACCTATTAGATGAACCTAAGAAAATCATGGTGTATTTAGCTCATAGTCACTTTTCAATCAAGATGCAGTTGATGGGCAGAAAACCCATGGTTACCGATACTTACATACACGGTTCTGTATCCTGTTGTTTTGCGAGTGGACTGTGCAGTAATCCTTGAAGACTAAAATAACGAAAATCCAAGTGTACCTCCACATACACTTGTCACAGTCTTGCCAGTGCTTAC
Source organism: Cuculus canorus (assembly GCF_017976375.1). NCBI lineage: Eukaryota > Metazoa > Chordata > Aves > Cuculiformes > Cuculidae > Cuculus > Cuculus canorus. The sequence goes on along the minus strand of NC_071402.1, from coordinate 107,818,901 downwards.
GGACGTAGCTGCTGAATGCAGAGCAGTTTCTCTGATTTAAATGACACTACTAGATTTGGGCATAAATAAGAGTATTAACCTCCTCTGTTTTTAGGGTCTGCTGAGTGGTCCTAGCAGGGAAAATCCTCGAGCTTTCTTCTACTACTAGGGAAGTAGCTAAGAGATGACACATCTCAGAACACATTATTAAAAAAAGGAAAAGCCTACACACCAGCTTGCAAGTGAGTGCAAATTTCCGCCACTGATTAAAGCAGGTCTACCATGTCAGCACCACTGAGTCAGAGCACCAGATTAATTCAAGAAATGCTCTGTGTAACAGGCAGCAGCAACAAGGAAGGTCACAGCCAAGGTTACTATGTCAATTCTTCAGGACAGGGCTCTTAAATAAATCATGAGGATCCTTTGTAGTTGTTCTTAATATACACTTCCTTTCCTGTTCACCTCCAAGCCTGCTGGCCAGGGTGTGGGGGAGGGAGGGCATTAATTAAAAGTAATGGAAATTTGAATTGGTTAGTCAGATATATCAAAACTGAAAATTAGGTATACTTTTTGTACCTGGACCCTTCACTTCTGTGGTCCTGCAGTGAAACAAGCAGCAACCAAGCTCAAACTGCATCCTGAAGGATTGCTCTGCACACTTTGGTAAAGGTGATGAAGAGAAGAAATTCACTCTGTTCTTTTTCAGAGAGGTCATAATTTTCTGTACAGGTGCAGGGAAGACCACTAACATCAGCCAGCCAGCTTGTGAGACAGAGGAGGTAAGAGGTATCGATGAAGACAGGCGCCCCTCAAGCACCTCTCCCAGACAGAGCAGTCCCATGAGCTAGCGGCTCAGAGATTCTCCCACAAAAATGTGAGACACAAGGGAGTAGACAGCCTCCCTCTTGCACTTTTCTAACACAAAGACTTTTCTAAACCTACAGCTAGGGACCTCCATACTAACCATGACAAAAGCCCTTTCAATCCAAATTCACCCTTACATGGCCAGGACCCAAATGAGACTAAATGTCTTGAAATACTTTCACCCTTCAATAATCATTTCTAGCACCAGCCACTGCTTTTTATCATTAAAATTCTCATTTCTTTTTTTAAAACATTTGCTTTAGGTTTTAAGCTTTTTGAAACTTGCATTTTTCCGGGTTTTTTTTTTTGTTGTTTTTTTTTTCCACAAGTAGGTGCTAAAATCTTTGTCCTTCCCAAGGATTTCTCACATAACCATATCACTGAGGGTGCTGGGGCTCTGGGACAAACACAATTATTTTGAAAGTTCCAACAAGGTACATGAGCTTATAATCAATAGTGATATCAAACATATGTATTAAACAGTCTATGAACATTTACCTCACAAAGAATTATGCATATTTACCTCAGGAATGATTTCACAATAATGAGTGATTCTGAAGAAATCATAAATGGCTCATCAGTAATTATTAGTAAGAAAGTCTCTGAACTACACTTAACAAGTTATTTATCACACATACTACAACTCTTACAGAAATTACTTCTTCAATATTGTAAAGGAGATATTGCCTACACATACATCTAAGCATAACAAACACTATCCATAAATAGAAGTTAAATGAGATGACTGAAAAGTTACAGAAATGTTCCTGTTTCCAAAGGCAGGCTTTTCTTGTGGTACATGTGGCAGCTAACATTTGCAGCAGTGAAATGATGATGATGATGATGATGATGATCCTACTACCAAACAGCTTCAGTACCTTTTTTCTGGTCTTGGTTTTGCTAATGTGTGCAACAGCCCACACCTCAAAAGCCAAGAGCAGGGCACAGAGAAATAATTCAGACTAAATGGGTCTAATCAGCAGAAGAAATTCAGACCAGAAGAGTTACGTGTTCTCACATACTGCTGGACTGATGGGCCACATAGCTCCTAGAAAGTACCTTCTGGTCCACACTAGAGTGTCCTTTGTGTGGGAGCTCAGACACAAGGGGAAGGATGGCTTGCAAGTCTTATCTTTACAAGAAACAGAACACGGCCACAGTGCCCACCAGAGCTAGGAGGAAGAAAGCATTCTCAAGCTCCTGAGGGTCAACATGGCCTCCTTTGTATTAAGTGCTGTCAAGAACATGCCTGTCTGAACAGAGAAGTATCAAGAAAAAAAACCAAAACCACACAAAATTTTACCATTCCAGAATGAAGACAGACATTAAAAAAGTAAAGCACTTCCTTTCGTATGATTTTGAGGGTTTTTGTCAGTAGAAACCAAAACTTTAGAAGTTCAACAAAGATGGTAAATTTGGACACATTATGACTGTGGACTATAAGAAAATCCTGACAGAAGCTATGTCAAGAGTCTAGCTAGATTAGCAGTATATAAATCAGTTTCAGTGAATGGATAAGGCACTGTGGTCTTAAACACAGTAGTACATAATTAACTGAAATTATTAGCAATATTCTCATATTCTTTTTTCTTGTTATACAACAAGAAATAGAGACTATTTTATCAATGATAATGCAGGTGAATAGGAAAAATTGTGAGGTTTTGTTTTATTGTTAAGTAAGACATTTTCATTTTATTGAAAATAGAAAAAATATTCCCTAGTTTTCTGTGAGCCGAGAGTTCGTTAATTTTAATACTGGTAAGTCCTGTGATTTTCTGGAGGCAAATTTCAAATGACACTCCATCACCAGTGTCCCATAAAGAGGATTCTAGAGCTCAGACAGATGGCTTATACAATGTTTTTCAACTGTAGGGCCTTAAAACATGGTGCTGAAATCAGCACGTGCTCTGCTGCTCAAATAAATTAAAAAAATATTAATGGAAGTTAATTTACGTATTCAAATATGTAGGTGAAAAATATTAGGGTTCTGTTAATACTGATGTTTATGATCTTGCCATGAACCAAGAAGGATAGAGCAGTGAAAGTCAGATGCTGCAGCTCTTAGCTCTGTATCTTATTCACTTGACCATCCTGCCCCCCAGAAAATGACATATATTATTTATCTGTGAAGAAAAAACAGAAATGAACTATATTAATTTTCCAATACATCTTGTAACTATACCTTCTGTATGCAAAATCCATAAAGAAAGTGGATAGAAAGTATGTTGCAGTAATATTAAATAATGAAGAAGCTTATTTAACATCTTTTAATGCCTGCCTCATTTCAGAATCTCAAAGCTTGGTATGTTCACTAATGAGCTTTGATGAGTCTGTGAGCTTTTTGTCCTGTGAATCTGATATTGGCAAATATTTATAGCAAGGATAAGACAATATTAAGCAAAGCCAATTGTTATTGGGCTCTCAATCTTTTCTTTTTTTTCATGAAACAATTCTATAGTTAAAGCAAAGAGCAAATGCCAATATACCTTTCCAGAGTAGTCTATTTAATTTTATCTGTAAATGTCATTCATCAGAATTAGTTCTTTCCTTGCTGTGCCTACAAGAAGTTACAGTTCAAATGCATTAAGAAATTGGCCTTTTGATAATGCAATGAATTGATGGCACTGCAGCTTTATTGTAGCTGGATTGCTTATCAAATAGCATTTGTGGAAGTCTCTGTCTTCAAATAGGAAGTAATACTAAGGTTGGAGCAAATGTAATACACAGAAATGAAGTATGTATTGATATGAAAGTTTTCAAAGTTTGTTCTTTTGGGGGGTTTTAAGCTCTGCCTTGGACACTAAATGTTCAACATTTAGTGCATACAGGCTTTTAAAAATCTCTTTTCTTTCATGAGGTATAATATTGTAAAAGGAGAGAGAAAATCTGGAAAGCTGATTTTGTAGCATTGTAAACTTATCAGGAAAGGAACAGTGCACATCAGTACACGTTGTTGCATTTTTGGCACTGCACGTGCTTGATTCTAATTGGGACCTCCAAGCATGGCTCTAGTAATACTGAAAAATGATCCAAATAAGGAAAGCTCTGCTATCAACTCAAAAGAACATTTTGGTCAAAATTTTTGGGCAGCTGTTCTTATGTTTTGTTTGTTTGTTAATTTACATAGCAAGCTGACATTTTTTTGAAAATATCTTTAGCTCCAAATCCAATTTTCTATTGAAAAATAGATGAAAACACAAAATTCATCTATCCCTATACTTTCATTGCTATTGACAAAGGAATATTAAATGTAAAAGACTGAAATGTCAACAGAAATTGTAATACTAAAAGTCTGTCTATAAACCACCTTTCAAATAATGGAAACAAAAGTGTATTGGTGGCAATCCTTAAAACTTCTAAACTTCGTGTGAGGTACATAGGACTATGGATATGATGTCATCAGGAGCATTGGTCTGTCCTTACATTTCTCTGCACTGGCCATAACAAATAGCTTAAACGCTTAACACAGCTAACTTAAAGAGAGAATTGATACATTCATGGAAAGAGAACAGTATTTAAATTCAAACTCTATATTTCATTGCTCTGTTTGAAATGAAATTCTCTGTAAAAAGTAAACATTTTTCTTATTTGTTTGTTTTCTGTTGCTTTTTTTTTTTTAAAATAAGTTAAACTTTTGCAGTTTGGGAGATTTATTTTCAATATAAATGCTTGCTTCCCAGTTGAGTGCTTGCTTGGTGACTTGACTAGTCAAGCACTTAATGTGTGTCAAAGTTTAAATCATCTTGTCCAGTACATCATGAAAAATGACATTTTAAACTTTTTTTCTTCTGGAATATTTAAAAGTGAATTTATTAAAACATTTCAGAATTTGAGGAAAAGAAGAAAAATCAGACATAGCCTAATAAGTTCACATGCATGGAAGAGTGAAAGTCACACATACAGGTCTGTGTCCACGTGGCTTCCAAGAGGTCATTTGCTAGAAGCAAACATTTGAGTTTACTTAGCCACAACTCATCTCCAGTTTTCAGAAGGAGACAAGCACAGCAGAAAGGGTTCAGTTTATAGGTGACAGATGAGCTTTTCATAGAGTTATAAGCCGAAAATCCCAGCCCTGTACCAAATCCTCTCGAACATGCACAGACTTCCTCTAGGCAGCTTAATTTAGATGGGTTCCCTACAACATGTGGGCAATCATGGAAACAACAAACAGTGTCTGGAGATAAAGACTCTGTGCCCCTCAAAGATGACTGAAATGTTTTCCCAGTCCATTTCTTCAGCTGCCCATCTGTTATCGCATGCTGTATATCAAACTTGATCTCAGAACCTTCGGCACAAAAGAACATGACAGACTCAAGTGGGTGACTGGGATAAGGAGTGACATTTGCAACATTAATAATACAAGCTGGAGAGATTAATCAGTGGCTCTGATCCTTGCTGCTTTACCCAGTAACTACTTCCATGCCAAAAAGAAGTGGCCCACCCCTCTATTACCTTATTACCCTAGACTGTGGAAGTAATGTTTTTGTAGCTGTCATAGATGCAGGAAGACGTAAAGTAGTGTAAAGATATGTACCTGCAGGTAGGCTTGTTTGTTTAAAGGCTTCTTAATTTTCTGTCACATTTCGGTCAAATAAAATGTATTACTCCTCTCTCCAGACTCTGCCTGTTACTGCGTGTGCCATTAATACTGCAAATATGTATGGTATTCTGTCTAGATCAGTACCACAAACTACAACTTAAGGACTTGATTTCTAGTTCATCACTTACACTTCTTTAACACATTGGGACTATTTGTCAGGTAACTATTTTATTTCATACAATTCAAAGCAGGAAATGAATGACCATCTGCATACACATTACCCATTCACTGTGCAAAATTCCTCTTCATAAGCGTCCTTTCAAAGTCAGTGCAATCTGATTACAGTTTATCCCCCAAACAGGTTGAACAATTCCCTTTCTCTTCCCCAAGTCTGCGCCATGACATAATTCGGGCTGGAAGAGACTGTTATGAAATTACACATCAAAACCCTAAACAGAAGTCAATGCATTGAGTCCTCACCTGGAGAACTGCATTCAGTTCTGGAGTACTCAGCGCAGGAAGGACATGGACCTGCTAGAGCGAGTCCAGAGAAGGACCATGAATATGGTCAGAGAGCTGGAGCATCTCCCATATGAGGACAGGCTGAGAGAGTTGGGATTGTTTACCCTTGAGAAGCGAAGGCTTCGAGGATACCTTACAGCAACCTTCCAGTATTTAAAGGTGGATGACAGGAAAGATAAGGAGGGGCTCTTTATCAGGGAGTGCAGTGATAGGATGAAGGGTAATGCTTTTAAGATTAGGTTAGATTAGATGTTAGGATGAAATTTTTTATTTGAAGAAATTATTTTGTATTGAGGTTGGTGAGGCCCTTGAACAGGTTGCCCAGAAAATTCGTGGGTACCCCATCCCTGAAGGTATTCAAGGCCAGGCTGCGGGAGGTTTTGAGCAGCCTGATCTAGTGGAAGGTGACCCTGCCCATGGCAGAGAGGATGGAGCTAAATAGTCTTTAATGTCCCTTCCAACTCAAACCATTCTATGAGTCTATTTTTTTAGTAAAAGGCAAGGGCCAGGTTCTGCTGTGGATGCCTAGTGTTCCACTCTGAATGATGCCCCCCCTTGTAGTCGGACTAAGAAAGTATTAAGGTGCCAGGAAGCCTGAATGAGAACTCTTCAGTCTGACTCAAAGCCAAAGTATATTAGAAATGTAACAAGTGATTTCCATGGTCATCCTGGAAAGAGTGATTAGCTTTGACATTTCAGAGCATTTTGCAAAACAACCCAATCAACCCCAAATCAAGGGATTAATCTGAAATGTCCACAAATCTACTGCCCATTAGAAAAATAAGTTAAACATTCAAACACATGCACTTTGCCTTTTCTACTTGCCTAAAACCTCTTCTTCCCTAAAACTACTTCTCAGAGTGATCTCTTCTTTTAATCCTTCTGCCATCCAGTATTAGCTGATAAGATTCCATCAGGGCATTCCACACTTTGAGACTGCTACTTTCTTTTGAGAAAGTTTTAATGAAAAAGAGTTTGAAGGCACTACAATTACATCAAGATAGTATAGGATCACTTGTGATTTTCAACAAGCTGCTAGCCTTTTTTCTCATCCCTGTTTTTCTCTTCCTCCAATTAAAAAAAAAAGTATATTTTAGATCAGCATGCAGAAATACATTTCACTTTATAATTAGATCACATGTTCTCTAAAAATCACTCAGCTGAATCAAATTCATATCTCAATGACAATGAATGATTGCACAGATATTGAAGAGAAGTTCATTTTCTCTAATCATTCTGTATATTGAAAAGGGGAAAAAATACAAAGAGCATCTTTTACTCTAACAGAGATTAAAAAAAATAAAAAAGAAGAAAGGAAAAATACTATGAAAAAGTTGTGTAGAATGTTAATGAAGGCCCCATCATCATCTTAAAAGGTTTTAACAATCCCTAGGGTTGAATTCTTGCACTGGAGTTCTGGATACCTTAATGTAAAATTAACATTGGTGCAATATAAATTTGCTATTCCTTAGTCACTTCTCTACTTAACTTGGCTTTCTTATAGCCCAGCAGACAGAGACTTAATAACATTCAACTGCTGAACTACTTAGGTGTGTTTTTCACTTGGTACATCTTGCCCTTCAGATAGGAGCATATCTACAAACCATGGCAAAAACTGCTCATAAAGCAAAGTGCTGAGCTCACAAAATATGAACAGAATTTATGGTCTTCTGAAAAGACTTCTTACAGAAAAATTAGCTGCAAATATCCTCATTCTTTGTGGATACTGTAATCACCACTGTGAATCCTAATGGGCTTTTTTCTATAGAAATACACAACTTGATAGGATGCTATTCTATTTATCAAATTGAAAGAATTGCTTCATAATTACTTTCTTCTCCTCTGGTTGTTATGCTATAGGACAAATCTAATACCTGCGCTATCTCTGTGGCTGTTTCTAAAGAAGTCCAGTTCCCTCAACTGCTCCTTGCAAGTCTTGTTCTCCAGCCCCTTCACCAGTTTCATTTCTCTTCTCTGGACACACTCTAGGACCTCAACGTCTTGTAGGGAGGCGCCCAGAACTGAACACAGTATTTCAGGTGCAGCCTCACCAATGCCAAGTACAGGGGTACAGTCACTTCTCTGGTCCTGTTGGTCACGCTGTTTCTGATACAAGCCAAGATGCCATTGGCCGTCCTGGCCACCCGGGCACACTGCTGGCTCACATTCAGTCAGCTGTCAACCAACAGCCTCAGGTCCTTCTCTGCCAGGCAGCTTTCCAGCCACTCTTCTCCAAGCCTTCAGCGCTGCACAGGGTTTTTGCAGGACTCTGCACGTGGGCCTCACCCCGTTGGTCTCAGCCCATCAATCCAGCTTATTCAGATCCCTAGGTAGAGCCTCTGTACCCTTGAGAAGACCAACACTTCCTCACAGTTAAGTGTTATCTGCAAACTTGATAAGGGTGCACTCAATCCCCTCATCCAGATCATTGATAAAGATACTGAACAGGACTGGACCCAGCACTGAGCCCTGGGGACACCGCTTGTGACTGGCCTCCAACTGGATTTAACTCCATTTATCACCCCTCTTTGGGCCCAGCCACCCAGGCAGTTTTTAATCCAGCAGAGTATGTGCATGTCCAGTTTTTCAATCAGAATTCTATGAGAAACGATGTCAAAGGCTTTACTAAGATCCAGGTACACTGTATCCACAGCCTTTCCCTCATCCATTAAGTGGGTAACCCTGTCATAGAAGGAGATCAGGTTAGTTTGGCAGGACCTGCCTTTCATGAACCCATGTTGACTGGACCCAATCACCCAGTTCTCTTGCATGTGCTGTATGATAGCACTCAACATCACCAGTTCTATGACCTTCCTTGGCACTTTGGAAGCTTATCATGAATTAAGCTGTCTGGAAAGCAAGTATACTGACTCACACAAGAAAAATAAAAAAGAAAATTGCAGCTTCAGAAGTTTACTTCTAATGCCAACAAGGAATGAAATCAAGCTTTCTCCAGCATGTTGTGAAAGTAAAATGGCAACCAACTGCAGATACTTGAACTTGAAGTTTTAGATTTTTAGTCTAAAACTAAAAACAATCTATAGCTGAAGTAGGAGAAGAATTTTGAAAACAACTCTGTGCATTGTTTCTGCTGCTGTGAGGTTGTTCTGAATGGTGGCGGAGTACTGCAAAACAACAAAAGTGTTCATGCATACTGCTCACTGCCAATGTGTGAATAATGACATTTGCAAGAACCAGGAGTAGGGAAGAGTCTATGCTACCTTTGAATGGGATGCACTTGAAACTCAAAAAACACTATAAATCTCCTGCTCTATAAGTGTCTAGAAGCAATAAAGGGAAGTTAATTCTGAAGAGCATGTGTAATCTGCCTCTCCCTGATTTTCCAATTTTTGAAGGAAGCTCTATTAACATGCAATGCATCATATCCACTCCTTCCTGCCAAAGGCAGATGTTGAGAAATGCTGCATACTGCAGGATCTATTCACTTTTGAAAAACCACAAGAGTAGCCACAGTCAAATAACACTGAAGCAGATTAACTGCAGCAAAAAAAATATGACAGCTGAAAGTCCCAACTGGTCAAGCCAAAGGCAGTAAGATACTTCATTGCTCAATGCAGTCAGACAAACAAGGTCTCAGATATGGAATATGAAAATACTCCACCACGAGCACTATATTCACACCTCCTGTTTGTACCATCATCTTGAAATACAATAAAATCGTAAAACTATTATCACCTTTTCACTACTTGCCAGTAATAAAGTAGTAGGGCTTGTTATAAATATTTTTTTATATAAGCATCAAGAATAGGTTATTTTAAGGAGATTCCACTCTTTACGCGTATTCACCTATTTATTTTTGTATTCAAGATAGTTTCCAGGATAGACGAGAACACAACGTTTGCAAAAGTGCAGAGAGTCAGCTAACAGATCTGCAGCAATCTCCAGACTACTACTACAGCAAAACTCTTCATGAAATATCTGGTGACTCATTGCTGTTGTTGAGGGTTAACATCTGCAGTCTGGTCCATGCTTTTTTCCTTCTCACAGCTCCAGTAGTCAATCTTTGTTGGCTGCTTTCTGGTTAGAGAGTACCTGTAGATTTTAGCTACAACAGACAGCTGATCAAGAACTGCCAAGCACCTATTGCAACTATTGCTTGGCAGGACCTATATTACCAATAGGGGAAGCACTACTAATGGTGTCCCAGCAACAATTACAGCAGGAGTGCAAAGGAGCCCAGAACCTCTGCTGAGCACTGTGCACTAACAGTAGTGATGTGCCACATGGTCTCCAACACCAGCCGGAGGAAGTGGCCTTGGCACATCAGGGGCCTGGACACAAAGAGCACTGCTGAGCAAGAATGTCACTGTTCAGGTATGAGGCTGCAAGAAGTGCCTGGTACCTGTCCCTGAGGTTGGGAACACTGTCTTCCCTTCCTGTTGGAAGTATACTGTGTTTGTGGCCAGAGGAAGGAGCTGTGAAAAGAGGTGACAAAGCACACCACCAGGGAGGATGAACAGGAGACCAATATGGTCTTTGCAGACCCTGCAGAGCTAAGAATCCAAGACCTGCACTGCAAGGCAGAAGGGAAATCTAGAGGCTATCCTCAAGGGATTAAAACTCCCAAGATGAGGGTAGACTGAACCTTATCATTTTTAGCAAGACAACTGGGGCTTCCTCTCCACTTCTAGTGCTGGAAACAGGGGAGAAAGGTGACCTTGCATCAGGAGAGGCATCAAAGCCTGTTAAGCCTCAATCAAGTGTCTATAAAAAGAAGGAAATGGAAGTATTAACTGTTGGAAACTCCTTTCTGCGAGGGAGAGAGGAATCCTTCTGTTGGTTTGACCCGTTGCCCCAGGTTTGCTGCTTATCTGGGATGTGGTAAATAAATTGCTGAGTCTTTTCCAGCCCTCAGACCATCATTCCCCACTGCTCATCCGTGTGAGCATCATAAACAAGTGGGAGGAACCAAAGCTCCACACACAGTCACAGAACTGCAGTATGGTTAAGATAACAGACATGGTGGGATGGCTTGCACAACTGGCATGCTGTGATGGATGGATATATGCACTCTTCAGTGAAGGAAGGCAGGGAAAACAAAGAGCAGAGTTGACCCTTTATCCGAAGGAGCAGCTGAAATAACAACATGGCCAGATTCAGGCCATCCAGGATATTTCTGAGAGGTATAAAGGATAACTTCTTTATTTAAGCACTAAAGGACCAACCAGGACAGCCAGATTATAGAACAGAAGGTTTGTGCAGGATCCATCCTTGGAGATTTTCCAGACCTCTCTGGCTACAACCCCAAGCAACCTAGTCCGAGTTCATTGCTGAGCCTGTCTTGAGCAGGAGCTTTAAGTCTTCCTCAGATCCCTTCCAACCTGAGGGACTCAAAGACTCTGGGGGGAAAAATTCCACTAATTCAGTGGCAATCACAGATCTATCTGCAAGGAAAAGGTGGTCATCAGTGGTAGATAAATTTATCTATCTGTACAAAATTATTACATTTTTCATTTTCTGTAAAAATTACCTGTCGTTTACATGAGACAGAGGTGTTAAAGAAGCTAATATTTAAGACAAATAACCACAAAAGTAAACTCCAAATAATCTGCCATTAAGCAAACTAGGATAACACTTGTACATTTAAGTTATTCCACAAAATAATTTCCTTAATATTTCCTTTCCACAAATGAATGTGCAATATGCCTTATGAGATATAAGGCTCAGGTTCACAGTCCTAAACCCACAGCCTGTGTTACCACATATATCTAAAATAGATACAACTATAGGATATATATATAATTATTTTATATTTTTATTATGTATAACTTTTATTATTTTATGCACACACACACCTATACATACACAAATACATATATATACAGATATAAACCTGTAGAACTGATGAGGGCAAAGCAGGGCTGGGGGTCACATCACCTAATCACGGGCATCTAAATAGATTTTTACTCTTTTCTCTGAGGTCTTCTCCTTAAGCTCCCTCTACAGTCACTCACAGAAGAGTAGCTTCCAGTAAATATCCCCTTGGCAGACAAACGCAATTAGGCAAGATGAATTCCACCCTTAACAAGAGCTGTTAACAAAATCAGCTAAGCACTTAAAGCCAAACACTGTAGTGAAAACAACTGTCCCTAATAATATTAAATAGGCTGTAACTGAACTCATAAGCAAGTGCATAGCAAGCAATATATTTCCCAATTCCTCTTATTTACTCCTCAGGGTTTCCCAGTGTGACTAGCTGGTTTAGACTTGTCTTGTTTTGACTGCTAATTCTCTTCGGGTCTGGGGACTGTTCATATTACTTATTTAACAGCACTTGTGCCATAGTTTAATGTCAAACGCTTGTATTCATTGCATATAACATCACCCTGGAAGCCACTCTACCTTTCAGCAATTATCTCCGTGATATAATTAACTCAGTACTTACATTGATATAACGGAAAACAGAGAGAGAAAATGACATCTAAAGTGTGAGACAGGCTGTGCACAGAAATGTTGAGAATGTTAGAATAACCAAAGGCAGCATTTCTAAGACAGGTAGGCTTTGTTCATTTTCCAGCCTTAGCTCCGTCCCCATACCTCAGCCCCACAACTTTCATTTGCACCTCAGTTTCATGAATCAGATATAAAATATCACTTTATTTGGATGTTTCTTTTGCAGCTGGGATCCAGCATGAAGACAGAATGAGGGCCCAAGATACAATTTTCCTTACTGAGCATCTTCATAATTGAGTTGTCATGTACATGGTCACATTGTTCCAACTGTCCCATCCAGTCCTACTTATAACCTATGGGAGGTGGGGGCTGCGGGGAGACAGAAAGAAATAGATAAGAAGAGACCTCTGCTCTCCAAAAGCCTAGCCTAAGGGAGCTGGTTGCACACTTTTCACACAAACCCAGCATTTAGCAATCAAAAGCCTAAAATAGCAAAAGTTGCACAAACTGAAGTTAAGTGGAAATTTGTTTTTTAAGATACAGTTTCACTCTGTCTATTTATTTCCTTCTCTGCAAAGGCAAACAAACATAACATGCTGTCAAAAACATAAGCAAAAAGTTTTGCTGTCCTGCCTTCGCCAGCCCCAATACACTCTATACCCCCACACGCACACCGTGACTGACCATACGTGAATTATCAGGCTGTGGAGTTGCTCAAATGTGACGACTATTTTCCATAACAAGCTCCTGAAATAAAGAAAGTCCATCAGCACTCCAGCATTTTCATAGCACCTTTCTGCAGGATAAGAAAAAGAGTCTGAACTTTGAATGCTTTTATAAAGGCTAGAATAGCATATGTTGTATTTCTCAAGATACAAGATGTAACTCTTAACAAGCTGAATGCTGACTGTTAGATGTCCCTGTGCATTTGTACAGGGGAAAAAATAGTAAAGTCTTTTAAGCCCCTTGTCAAGTTTCAGTGATGGTTTGACTGATGACCCTCAACATTTAAAAAATCTTTATTTAAAAAATGAAGGAATTCTATTATTTCTTTCTGTAAATAACACCTTTCAAAGTTTTATTCATTCCTGGAATGGATTCAGTATTTTAACTAAAGTAAACATTGTTTCATAACCTGAGCAGTGGCAAACAACAAAATATTTCCCCTCTAATTTATTTCTTCTACATAACATTAGTTTATAATTTAACAGCCAATGAAAAAAATCCAGAAACCAATTTTATTGACTTCTTACTAGATTAGCAGGAGATACAGGGGATTTTTCTTCTTTCTTAGATTTAATATGAGATGAAGAAAGATTAATTAAAGAATTGTAATGATTAAAAATAAATAAAAATTATTGTTAGACAGTGACCTATCAAATTTCATAAGCCATGTAGCTAAGGTTTGGAGATAATCTGAAGTAACACTAAAAGTGAACCAGAGGCCATTTGAAAAAGCTCCCACAGATCTGTAAACCTACTGCTGATTATCCCTAAAATAACAAATAGGAGGATTGGAATGTTTAATATATCACAAAGAAAAAGGGAAATATGACTTTTAGACAAGGTCATGCTTCCTAAATTGCAATACTTCCTTGCAAATTTATTTTTCCAGAAAGGATAAACATGACTTCCCTTCTGCAAGGTCCGTAGCTTATTATTCTCCGGGATGATTCACACTGTACAATAACAATCCTATTTTAAAAAACAGAACCAGTCTAACTTTAAATCAAGTACGTATTTCCATTCAGGACATAGTAAGTTTAAGTAGATGAGCTGTTCAATCCTTTGAAGACCTATATAGTTGCTCTGTCTGATAATCTACCCAGCTGCCTACGTTGTTTTTCCGCTTTTATTACAGCTGTATCCCTTTCGATAAGATGCTAGGATCACACCACTGAGTCCTTATGAAACTTTCTGCGTGGCCTGTGGCATATGTTACATCAAAAAGCAGGTAATAAAAAAATATTACTGGAACTATTCAATAGTACTGGCAAAGTTTCAGGCCGAAGGTTTCCAAACAGTACAGCTTGGGAAGTGTTGATAAGACCCAGGCAGTAAACAGACACTGAACAAATGTCTCAGGAATGGCAATGTGAAGTGACAATTCCAGATAACTCACCACAATGAGATTATTTTATCTCTCTGTATTGCAAAAAATAATACGTCACTGCTGTTCTTAGTAAGTGACAGAATGAGGTGCTGCAATCCCATGCAAGAATAAGCAGCTCATAGGGAGGGGAAAAATGCTGAATAGGACACAGTCTTGGCATGGACTTCTTCCATTTCTCACTAAGGATATTTTAATAAGTTAGAGGTTTTGAGTAGTCTGAGTTGCATCCACACGCTACAAAACAGACGGTGTGCTGTCTGCAAAGCGTGCTTTACCATGGATTAGAAACATTCAGTATGAAGGAAGACTGTTAACTTATTCAAAGTGCAAGAGGCAAATCAGGTTTATGGTATCTTCAGTTACAGCCATTAGTTTCACCGATATCTGTAAATGTGTAATGAGAATGTTTCTGAGAAAATGATCTCCCTGAAGCTTTCTCACAGTACACATGCTTAGTGTGTGAGGAAATTGCCACGTGATTTCTGCACTGATACAATCACAGAGCTGCATTTAGACCTGAGCATTAATCTACTGTACAGTTCTCCTAAATGCTCTGCTTCCAAAACATCAGCTTTTAAAAATGAAACACTCCTACCCAGAAAAGTGTTTAATCAACATTCACTTATTTGCTTGGTTACTCCTTCACCTTGTGAGAAGGCAGTGGTTGTTCAAACTTCTTAAAAGAGATTCTTGGAGATGAAAGTTTCTTGTCTTTCCCATGAAATTTTTGCCAGTATCTCCTCACATTAGCTTGGAAGAACCCTCAGGACAGACTGTAATGCAATAAGTTGGGATAAAATGGTTTTCAAATAACAGAATGAAAATATATATATTAGCTAACAAGCTTTAAACCATTGGAGCAGAGCACTTAGAGGCTTCACGTGTTTGCCAGCCAAAAGAATTCTATTTCTCTTTGCATTGGAGAATCGTCTTAAAGACTTTTAAACACAACCACTCAGATAAGGTATATGATGCATTAAACCCCTCTTTTTCTTATCTAGACTAGGCATCATAGCTTAGTACTGCTTGTGTGATATGGATGCATTTGGCAAACACTTAAGCCATCAAACTGATTTCCTATAAACCACTTGGCAGCCTTGACTGCAACCTGGACTGTTTTCCATATCATACAACAAAGCTGAACAGCCCTATAATCCATCCATAATTTCCCAATACTGCTCACACATTTCCTCCTTCCCTTCTTTGCCTAAAAATACATATTCACATACAGATCATGTCTCTATTACTATTACTCTTCCACTGTTATGTGTGATTTTGATACTACAGCAACAGGAAAACATTTATATAATACCTTTGTCCTGATACTGACCTAAGTTGTCTCTACAGCACCCAGAAGAAGTTCGGTTGTTCAGCAAAATCCAGTTTGCAACTGTATTTCAGCCTGAATTTACACAGCGACAAGGTTGATGACATAACCAAACCTATGTAAGGATATTTGAAGTGCCCTCAGCATGCAAAGCATCTGCAGTTGGCAAACCAGACATAGAGAAGACTTGTGCCCTTTTGAAGCCAGAGGCCATGTAGTTTTATGAAACACATAGGATATCTATGTGTCAGCAATTAAGTCCTCTGTTGGAGATTAAATTTATGGGAATTTAACTGATAGAACCAGAAGACATGCTTCCAGACTTACAAATCCTTCTTCAGACCTGAGAGACAGCTAACACCTATTAACTGTGATACCTAATTTTTGGACAAATAACAGACTTTCTATTTTTCAGTGACCTCCAACTTCAGTTCAGAACACCACTAGTAACCTACACTCATTGAAGAGAAACACTTCTCAGACAGGAAAACACTGCTGATTTGAAGCACAAATCTCTTAAAAACTGTATTACATAGTTATGACTGTTCAACTACCTTCTTATTTAAAATGGTTGCTAGACATCTTTCTTAGAAAAGTGTAATGCCTAACAGTATAGTTAGACTGACTTCATTTGCTTTCTTTTCCCTCAATACAAATCTAGCAGCGATTGGAAGACTCCTCTGTGTATTCCTGACCAAAATATGTCATTTATTAATCCAGTGAAAATGCATGTCAATTCTAAACATTAATAATTTTAGTTCAAAGAAAAATATTATGTTTTTGTGTTTCCTATTGAGTTCATGCTTTTCTTACTGTTCTCTCTCTGTTCCTCAAGTTCTACAGAGACAAACCCTTCATACACTTACTAAACCTGCTGCCTGGGTAGCACATTCCTAATTCAAACAAAAAGATTTTGCTGAATGCTTCTGCATAAGATGCTTTGAGGAAACATGTTCTCCTAATTACATCCTTTCAGCAAACAGCTGGAAGAATAATCAGGTGAATGCTGTAAAGTCTGCTCCTATTATAACTAAACAGCTTTCCCAATTAAGAATGGGCTGTTATGTGTATGCAGGCATCACAAAGGCTGCATCAGAAAAAGCCAGTCATGTCTCTGTTTGCCTCATTTTCACCATTTTCTTCAGCACACAGAACTTAACCCATTGATTCACCCTCATCCACCCTCAGCATATGGCAATCCAGATGTTAATCACAGACCGACTGAAGCATCACACTAGAGGACAAAACAGTTTAATATGGTTTAGCTTATGTTATTCCTATTTCTGCTTTTCTTTCAACTTCTAATACCTACTTTCAGATGAAGGAGCTGAAAAAAATTTGTTGTCTTTTCTTCCACCTACACTTTTCCCAACTTCTCTCTGTGCAGGTCTGTAGACAGCATGCAAGGTTTCTCAGAGCCATCCATGTTTCCACCACTGGATTAAAAAGAACAGCTCCAGCTTTCCAGTTACATATGGCAGAGGAAAGTGCTTTTGCTAGCGATTTGACAAACTGCTAACAGACTTCAAACATATGAGAGATTCTGTACCACCTTCTGTCGTTGTTTTTAACTGTCCAGCTGAGACAGGAGCCCCATCCTCAAGTCTAACCACTCTGAAACCCTTAGTAACATGTTAGTATTAATTGAAACATTAAAGTACAATGAAGCTGCAATTCAGAGATATCTTACATCTATTCTTTAAATTCCTCCTAAGTGAAGGTCATTGGAAAAGTGATCATGAGGCAAAGCCAGCTTAAATGATGTCATTCTTCCAAGATGTTTCAGTTCTGAATTCAGATGAGAGCACAGTGTCAAGGCTATGCTGATAAGTGAAGGCTGAACATTGCTTTCTAGATATTAGAAATGTGAGAGTTGATGTCTACTGCCACTGGTCTCCCGCTGTTTCTCAAGTCCACTGAGAAAAACTTTAGCATTGGGCTGCCATAAGGTCCCATAGACAGAATAATTGCATTCCCAGTGTTCAGACCATCTAGCTGAACTAAATCACATGCATCAGGAATAGTCATTCAGGAAGTTCCGAACGGTTCAGGAGAGGTTGTTTCAGTCATCACCAAACTTTTTCAGGTTTGGTCCCAGGAAGAGTAAAAAAAATACCTTCAGGTATTTAGGATATTCCTCACATGAATGCTGGGTTTCATCAGGGCCTTTAGCCAATTCACATCTCACTTTAAAAACAGGACAGACACATCTATTCCATGTATCCTTGTAACTCCACACTGACATTCACCACTTCCAGGTGTGCAGTGTGAGGTAGCTGTGACAATCCTTGTGGACCTTGACACTGATATATCTCCAACATTGCCCTCCTCTAGGCGACTGCTGTGCGTGCTGAGGGCAGAGTCCTTTGGGCTTCAGAGGCAAAGCTCTCACCTCTGGAAGCTGTGGTGCTTGTCAGCCTCCCAGACCCTTCCCTTGGCAAGGTTTAGGACAGGACTGGAGATGAATTCATCTAGTCCAGCTTCTAGAGTTTCCTTTAAAACAGCTATCAAAACACAGCACTGCTTGAGATAGCAACAAGGCTGCTGATTAATGATATCTACTGTCACTTCAGTCCTTGGTGTCTTCGAGCTCTGTCAATAAACAGATTGGTGCTGGAGTTCTTTGTGCCTCATGAGTCATTACAACTGAAGCTATAACACGAAATAGAGCAAGTTGTTGTCACCATTGTTTATTAGTGCAGAAACTCCCAGAAGGAGCATTTGTCATCACTATCTGAAAACATTTGCAATATTACCAGGGGAAGAAAAAAAATATTTTAAAAAATCACAACTTCAAACTGTAAGAAAGCTGAACTACGACCATTTCTGTGGCTCAGCCAGTCTAAAGAAAAAGCAGCAACAAGCTGATTGCTTTTCAGAGCATGAAACACATATTTTTACGACAGTCTTGGTTTTGTCTTCTAAACAAATCTGCTGCTGGCAAAAACTGTTGGACTGGCTACGTAGGAGATCAAACTCATTTATTCATATGCAACACAGTTAGCATTCATACTCCAAACTTTTATTTCATAACTATGCTTTATTCATGACCTACATGCGCATGGTTTAGCAACGACTGGACAGTAGCATAGTCTCTGTTCCTGCTCATTCCTTGAGCATTCTCATGAGAATCAACATGTTGTTTGATTTTGCAGGGGCTTAACCAGTCTTTCAAATTCTGATAACTTCTTTCACAAAACCATGAGGTGCAAATCACTCTACCACTGGTATTATGGGATGTGGATCCCACCAGCTCCTGCAGTAGGTAGTGGATAAGCATCTCTGTTCTTGACTAAAAGACAAGACTGGAGAAGTCATCCTTAGTCAGTAATCACTAAGTACTGCTGGAATTTATTGAAATGTTATCAGGTAGCTGAAAAAAAACTCCAATATGGAAATTAAAAGCCCATGTGGAACTCTGCTGTGGTAGCACCTGTTTTGGTAGGAACAGGAGAAAAAAAAGCTCCAAATTTTAAACTATCTTTTTAGCAGACAAGAAATCAGAATAATTGGATTCCATGTACAGAACTGGTTCACTTGAAATTTTGTCAGCATTTCTCACTTTAAGAAAAAAATATTATTTTTAGTACAAAAAATACCATCCCAGTGCTGTCTGCTGTGAATTTTACCAGGAAGAACATGCAAAAATCCAAGAAGGAACCACTTGTATCCTATCCACTCATTACTAATAAGTTCCAGACTCCAATAAACAACTTGATGAGACAACTGTCTACAAGCCTGGAATAACTGTGTATCAGCAAGTCCGGAGAGTATTCTCTGCACTGCATAAAGCAATTTTTCTGCCAACAAACTTCAAAGAACAGATTTTTTTTTTCTCCATTTTAAAAAGAGCTTGTCCTTATCAAGACAATAATTAAACATAAACTGAAAACATGGTTTATGTAAATGTTAGTCAAGAAAGATTCAAAATCTATGAAGCTTAATTATATGCACCACTAAATCTGAATGTGTTGCACAGGAGAACAGAAATACGATACTTGTACCTGTTAAGAGTAATAACCTCTGAAAGAAATCACAATTTAACTATAGCACTTTTATTATGTTCAGACAATTGTTATTTCTTCTCTCTGAAGGTATGGTTGTAGCTAGGTGAAAGAGAAAGTGGGTTTAAGTACTCTGTGAATCAGAATGATGACTACAAAATAAGCGGCTGTACTGGAAAAAAAACCCATAAGCTTAAAAAGTTTTCCTGACTAGGTGCTGAAGATTTAGATGTCTACAGTTCTGTCCCTACATCTTGTGAGAAAACAAAGCACTTCTCTACTATAATTGTTGCCATAATCTGGCTGAGGAAAAAAACTAAAACCAACACAACACAAAAAAAAAAACCCACAAGACACCTTTGGAAATAACTCTACTCCTGATCAGTCTTATTAAACTGGATGCATCTTATAAACCTCCGATTCACATATGCACTCATACAACCATGCAATCAGGCACTTTAGTATCTCCGACTATGGTCAAACAACAAATCCACAGTATAAATAACTCGGATATTTTACAAAGCCCTTGTGAACCATAGTATGTGCTGGTAAGTACATCACAACTGGATGTTTCTACTCAGGAGCCTCCTCTCTAACAGGAGAACTGTTCATCCATCAGTAGATGGATGGGATTAAGAGAAGGAGATATATCAGCCAAAAATTACAGTAAATTGCTTCTTAATCTTCTCTGTGGTGCTGATCACTGAAACATGTATTAAGCATATTAATGTGTGATTCCTTTTTAAACTAATGCACGCACAAAGGAAGCCCAAGTCCTTTTCTTCTGTTTAAAGCTTATTTCCCATTTTTGGTGTTAACACTTGGAAGACAGCCTGTCAAAATATATCACTAGCTATGCTCCCCTGGGCCTCTGGAGATGACATGGCACTCAACAAGAAGCTGCCAATGGTTTCACAAGAGACTCTGGTAGGTGTTTTCACCTTAATGTGCAATAAATCTTTTGGCCTATAGAGTGCAGTGTCTTTGAATATAGGACATGAGGATCTGGAGGACTTCTTCACCCGTCATCTAATTAAAGTTAAACACTATCCCCAAGTTATCACCTCTAAAAAGGCAGGACAAGAGGGCAAACACAATGCATTTGTTGGGGAAAAATATTCATTATATTTGAATAGTCTATTAAGAGTGCACTGAAGCAATCTTGAGCTTGAAGAAGCTCAAGTTGAAATCAGAGACTCACTGATGTAGCGATGAGGAAAGAGGGTTTATATCTTTCCGAGATTTGATAAGACTTGTGCAACACAGACTAAAAGTGAGAAATTTCTCTTGACAAAAAGCCACAATGCCAGAAGATAGTTTGCCCCAGGAGAGAATCAGCTATCTCAGCAAGGATGTCTCATCCCTTCCATTTGATAGGTTTTTAACAAAATACCTTAGAGTTCCCTCTTTATCCTTTGCAAGGGAGAAACATATCTAGGATGTGCAACATTTTGAAGGCTAGAAGTTTGTACAAGACTTCAACCATATTGCCTGCACCCAGAGGAGGTCCCCAAGCAAAAGCTCATTCCCACATGAACTGCCAAAATAATGTCAGTCACTGACAATTTTTTTCTTCTACCCCTGCAAAAAAATATTGTCCTTTAGTCTGAATGCTAAATCAAAGAGAGGGATTAAAACAACTCATTATCAATTCAAATTGAATTTGAGACACAGTTAAAACATAGGAGTTCTGAATTAGTCATGGAAATGCTGCATCTTAGGGTAATTTAAATGAACAGCTTTTTGTAATTACTTAGTGTACTGAAAATTGCCTAAGAGTTGCTATAGCTCATACATCAAAAACACCTGATGAGAAAAAAGAATGGACTACCTATCTGCTACTTAAAGCACCACTTCAGGGGGGTCAACTCATTAACAGCTGTTGGGATTACTGGCTTGACTAGGTACAATTTAGCATTCATTTTAAATAAAAATCTATTTATTTTGTTTTCTTCCTTCTTTTGGCATTTTATTCCCCAGGAAATTCTAGGTAGTCAGCTGAAGGCAAGTATGATACAGCCTAGGAGCAGCAAGTGGCAGTGGGATTCCACATCCGAGGGTTTCCCTCGTCTCTTAATCTTTCCCTCAGAGGGAAAGCTTTTCAACAAAGGCTGTGCTTCTGTGTGTACTGTGTTAGTGGAAGACGAGTAGCATACAGAGAGTCAAAACTAATACCTTCCTTCCTTATGCTGTTGATTACAAAAATTCACATACAGTTAAGAGAGATGAGGAGAAACAAGAGAATAGGGAATGGGAAATGGCAGGTGGATAAAGGAGGACTGGAGACAGATGTATTAACATTTGTGTTAACACTTTCATGAAATAAAAACATAATTTTTTCAGGTACTTATGCAAATTTTCTGTGAACACAGATAATCAGGAAATTGCAGTGCACATAAGAAGAAAAACAACAAAATGAGAAGTTCCACTGAACAGCCTCTGCCTTTGTTAACAGCTACCTTTAGGTCCTAGAAAAGACTAGCCTACTAGCAACGTAAGCTGTTTTCATCCAGTCTTAGGAAATAAAAAGTATGATTATCCATAGAGGGAACACTTGAATAGCAACCATCTTAGCTTCCTCTCTTTAATGCTTCCAACATGACCATCCCAGTTAGTGTCATTTTCACTAAGGAAGTTTCATTGGGCTGCACGCATTGAATCTGAGTAATTCACTTCCTATGGGAAAAAAAAACCCTCAAAACTAACCACCAAAAAATCAACAGTATTTCACAGAAAGATCATGTCTAATAGGCAATAATATAGGGCTTAACTGAATTCTTCATTAAGTTTTGTTATCCTTCTTATACAAAATATGTGCAAATCGTGGAAGAACTCCCTGTTACATCCCCTCACCAAATCCTAATTTAATTCTCTGAATATGCTTCCATAAAAGATATCAGATTAACTAAAATGGAAATGAAAACTTAGTGGTACCTGTGCACCAGAAGCAGAATTATATTCCATACATGTAAAAGAATGAGAACTGCAAAACCCAAAGAAAAAAGCAAGCCACTTCAGTTTAGTTGAAAATAACTTCTCTTCCCACATCCACTGAGAAGAGCACTGGATGTCCCTGAAAGAAGCCATACTAACCCAATGGGAAGGTGTCAGAAGACTGGGTTCTCTTTCATGCAGCTTTTCAGGTTCACATGCACACTATTTTGTTTGGTTGGAATTAGTAGAAATTGCTATTGGCCAAAATATCATAGGATTGTAGTGTATCTAATCTATATCACCTCTTTCTCAAGTGTTAACCAAGTGGGTGCATAGCTAGAGGGGAAAAAAAATATTCAGCAGCTTTTTTCCAGAAAACTTCTCATAACAAAGCGTAAAAAGGTAGTAGAAGGTACAAGACTACTTCTGCTCTGCCTTCTCCCCAAGATTTCAATCAGAAAACTTGTCAGTCACTAAGAAAAAAGAAAGCACCAATACTTCTTAAAGTCATTTTAGTTTTAATATCTGATACTAAACAATGTTTGATACTGGTTTATTTTCTTTAAAGTCTCTGACTTTCAAACATAATTTTCGGTTCGCACTGATCTTACTCTAGAAAACCAGGAATAATCTTGCAGTTCTAGGGGCTACAAATAACTTCTAACAAATTGATACAAACAAGAATCTGTAAAACCTGAATCTAGCTGATATTATGACTACATTTTGAAAACCAGCATTATGTACAGACGGAGGACCAATATAAAAGCAGGAGTGTGTTATCATTTCTGCTGAAAGATACAGAAGTTTACAGCTGAATTTCACTAAACATGAATATATTTAGGAAAAAACCTAAACCTAACTTTCTTTTGATAGGTAAGGACACTTGTCATCACAATATTTGAGTAGCATAAGCTTTTTTCCATTCTTGAATCTGGCAGAGTCCATTCCTTACAAAGAAAGATGAATCATTGATAGAATAAAATCTGTACAATCACTGATATTTTAGGTATTATAAATCAGCTGGAAAACTACGCTCAATATAGTCAATATTTTAATAGTTGTTAAACATTAAAGACTTGTATTGATAATTATTCAGCACTATATAAGTCCTGTCACTCGTGTCAGGAATCCAAAAATTATACCCTCGTCCACCAGAGCTATCATATTAAGAAATGGCTGCCTCCTTTTAGAGTAGAATAACTGAGCAAGATTTCAAAAGCAGGGAGACAAAATCATGTATCTATATGGAGTCCAATCTCACTGCATCTTCCAGCTCTATTAAATAAAGGGAAATAGGAGAAGGACAGAAAGCAGGTGGGTATGTGAAAGCCTCTGCCCCTTCCAAAGTTTTCCTCTTATAGAAAGCCTTAGGAGAACTAAAGCTAGGATTTTCTAGGAGGTAGGTTTCCTCCTCTCCTCTCAACATGAAGTTTCCCTACAGACAGCCAAGTAATATAAGCTTCCTCTGTGAATTAAAGCACAAACTCCACTTAGCTTTGTTAATTTGAACTGCAGCCTCTTTTTCAGACCTGTGTAATTGCACTTAAACTACATTAGAAAATCATTCAGGTTGCAAAGTCAAGCACCAAGAAAGCTACGAAATATGGAATTGAGTTTGCCAGTGCCACTTTAATTTGCCCCCTTTGCATACAGATTAATTATAACCTTTACTTACATGACCATGTCCAGTTTTTTCCCAAAGCACCTGTGATTCTGCAGAGCAATGAATACAGAGCACTCAACAAATCAATATATTTTTTTACTGAAATTAAGTATTCTTTAAATTTAACATAACAGCTGCACTTGTAATATTACAGAAATAAGCCAACATATATTTTGCACAATGTCCAGCAGCCTTGAATTGAAAATTTAATGTCACTTTCCCTGGAATGGAATTTCAAGAAGTTCTACTGAAGCTACAGGGAGCTAAGATGGTCTAAGCATCCAAAAGACTGCACATTTCACAAAGAAATTTGACACAAAGTCATGCATTGTGAGTGTGGGCTACTGATGAGGATATCAACCTCTAACGTATCCTATATTGCTGGAGCTCCTTGAGTACTACATATAAAGAAAACCTTCAGCTAAGTAGCATTATAATTACTTGCACAGCTTAAGGAATTAAGGTTATTTTGATTATTTCTAATTAAGATAACCTTGCAAGGTCAATAGATAAGCTGTGGAAATGAAATGGTATCAGAACTAAGGACTAAGCATATTGTCAAATTAAGTTAGTTGATGAACACCAAGAGTTAATCAGGGCCACAGTGATGTTCTCAAACACTGTGACCTGGCATAAATGATCTTCAGACCTTCAGTGTACATTAATCTATCAATGGCAGTGGCAACTACCACCATATAACACTCAGTCAGATGACCAGTTTGAGAGAGCACTGATGCTTCATTCCAATGAAGATCTCTTCACTGTGAGCTAACAGCACTAAATGATTAAATTAATTGCAGCACAGAGGTTTCCTTACAGGCTCTAGTCTCAAGAAAACATGTAACATAAGACAATCTAGAATGAGACTTGCAAGGCTATAGATTTACCTGCATTTTTAAATAATCCAAAAGAAACAGTGGACCATTTTAATCGAAAGATGTATCAGCATGGGTAACCTTGAAGATGACTATAAACTAAGGTTAGGGAAAAAAAAAAAAAAACAAAACACTTTTCCATTTATTTTGTATGTAACATCATATATGCCTGTATGGTTTCACCTCTTGTGCTACACATCAACACTAGATTCTTTTTTTTGAGGAAAAACACGTTCACATTCACATCTTCCTCCAAGCATTTATTAACTAAATACTGGAGCAAACTGGAATTGAGAAGTGCAGGTACAGATGGGAAAGAATAGGGAAATGTAAGAAAGGAATGGAAAAGATGATCTCTGCTTCTGAGGTTACTGCTTGATTGTCTTTAGTGGAAACAAAAAAAAAAAACTTATGAAAATTAGAGAAGGCTTTATGTTCCGGCCATGTGGTTTGTATCAGATGCCAACCTTTTTTAATTAGAGAATCATCTTTTAAAAAGAAATCACATTAGTAAATTTTGCAGGGCCAGTCAGGATGCTTCTTTCAGGGTCACAGCCATATTTCAAAGGCACTTTGGTTACATTTCCTTTTCTACTTTGTAATCCATTAACAGGTACTTAGGGAAAAAGACAAACAAACATCCATGAAGGATAAAATATAGGGACTCTTTTTACTTGACCTCTTATCTATTCACTGTCAAAGAAGCCTTTGCATCTTAACAGAAAAATAAACTGTACAAGTAACAACAAGCAGGTAAAGTAAACCAACTCATGCAGTGTAAAAATGCATGGCTGTGGATTGTAATGGAGGAAAAGTATGCTGTGGAAACTAACATAGATTATTTTGCTGGCAAATTTTGAGAATATAAATAGGATTTCAGTGAATTCTTAGAAGTGCAGAACTCGACTAATGTCACCCAAGCAGAACAATCTCATCAAAGTCTACTTGAAAAACTCATTTCCCCTTTTAGCAGGAAGCTGAAGGTGTATCTCCCAGGAAAACACTGTCAGCCCACAGCTGGCTGTCTTTAGGATAATTGAGAGTCTCAACAGTCAAATCAAACATAACTGAGGTCTCAGGTGCTCCAGAGAGAGTAAACCAGCCCAGGACTTGAAAGTTCAAGAGAGCTTTAGCTTCCTATCCAGTTCATTCCTCTTGCTGACTACCTCTCCAGTCACTATTTAACAAGCTATCCACTGTTCACCTACCTGAGGGGAATGAAATGGGAGAATGATAGATGACCTAAAATCTGCTTAAATATCCTGCTTCTCTGGTATTGCAGTGATTAATCTACATCACAGTTCAGTGGTTCAGATGCAATTACTAGGTTGGGACTAATGAAATTAGGGTTGTCTAGACAGCTTCCAAGTTTATGAGGAAAATCATATCAATACATTAATTTTACAGAAGCATTTGAGTCAACTCCGTTAACAGCATGACCAATGCAAAAGTCAATGTCTGTCATTTCCAGTTGTGATTTTAGAATGCCTCAGATTCTACTCCAACTCTTCCTTCTCAAGTTTTCTTGAAAGGACCTCATCTTCCTCCTTAACAGGTCTGCACTCAAGGGAGACTTTCTTTACAGTGCAAAGTATAGAGGACAGCAGTGCTTCTCCTACATAGCTAAGTGCTGCTTGCAATCACCTAGGCATTCTTATGGGATAATACTCTCCAAAGAGAAAAAAAAAAGAAGGAGATGCAACAGCAAGCAAAAGATCTTTTCAGTTCAACTGCCAGTCACCCTTCCAGAGCCTGGTGATGTAGGAATTTCCAAGATCATTTTGCAAAAAAAAAAAAATCAAAGGAAAACTGAAAACCCCACAGCAGAGAGATGTAGGAAACAAACATGGAGATCTGACCCAAATATATCATTTATGCCCATTGCTGGAATTAACAGCTGAACAGAGATGCTACTTAAAACCAGCCTTTAAACAAACTACTGTCCTACCACTTCCTTTTGATGGATGTTATACTTCTGCATCAGATGGCACTACTTGCAATTTCCCATTTAGAATCATACTTTCATCACACAGCAGGTGGCAAATTCAAATCAGAAGCTTACTAGACAACTAAGTTGCCCTAGGTGCTGGCAAGGCATGGTTTCCAGACACAGCAGCCCCCTCACCAAGCAATACAGCCCTCCAGACAGCACCTAGTGCCTGCTTAGCAAGATTATAAAGAATAGCTACTGAACAATGGCTGTGTGATAGTTCTTGGGGTGGCCTCTTGCTTCCGTAGAGCTTGTAGCAGTTATTAGACGTGAGAGGGCCACAAAGGCCATCTGCACAGCTGCCACAAGGGTACACACTGACAATCAGGCAGCAGGCAGTGGTAGGCATAAGTAAAAAAGTTCAAAATCCCAATAGGCACAAAACTTAACCCTGTAATGTTATGCTTAAACAGATTGATACATTCAATTCTCTGTATGTTGTTGACCCAACTATGTATTTGGCTTGTAAGAGCTTTTGACAGCCTTAATCTCTCTTCCAAGGATTACAGAAACTCTCCCATACAGCAGGGATGCTGAACACAAACCTCTCTGATGCAATGATTACGTACATAGAAAACACACTGAAATAAGACACAGTAATCAGGACAACGCAGTGCAGGGGACAGACACACAGAGCAATCATTCATTCTGGAAAACATCTCAGCCCCAGAATAAATCTTCTTGCAGCAACTCAGCACCTCTGTCCAGAGATATGTTTAATTAATAAACATGGCAGCAGCAAGGGAAGCTGGGAAAAAGTAGAGCTTCAAACAGAACTACAGTATCAGCTCCACATATAGGAAAACAGCTGGGAGCACATTTACCTACTGTTTGTTCTTGTCTCTCAGATGACATAATGCCCACCTGCACAGTTCAGCACAGAAATCTCCATGCCCACATTTTTCATTAAGCTGTCATAGCTCAAACCCACCTCATCCATGACTCAAGCCACCACACTTCAGTCTCTCGTGGCTGTGACACACAAGCATATACGTAGCCTGTCCTGCCAGTGATGCATTGGAGTGATCATCTTCGGCACAGGATGATAGCAAATGGGAGGGGTGGCTGTGAAGTCTTAGCTCACCACATAACCGCATTGGCTTATCTGCCAACTCCTTCCATCATCACACAACATTAAAGGGCACATTCAGCAGAGCTGCAGGGTTTAGTCTTTAGGAAGCACTCTGCAGGAGTCTCAAATCCAGTTAAAGTCAACATGAACTGAAGATGCTCAGCATGCTATGAGATTAAGTCACCAATTAATACTGCACATGCAGGGGGAGGGGGAGTCATCTCAGCACCAAAAAACTTTGTGCTGCAAAATGATGCTTTGAAGGAACCAAGAACAAGTGCTCCAAAAAAAAATGAATCTTTCAAAGACCCCCACTGGACCTCCCTCCTGCAAGGAGGCAGTAAGATAACTAGATCAGGCACCTGTAACAAGACCTGTTAATCAACAGGATCCCTGTTTTCCTTCAGTCTCCTGCAAAGGCACAGATCATTAGGAACACTACGAGTCCACAATCCATTTTGTTATTACAGCATGAGTAAGTGATAGGAGTTAGAACCAGCAGATCTCACAGAAGGAACAGAGTGACATTTATTAGGGTTTGACCTTCAAGGATAATAAATATTTCTGTCCTTACTCAGGGAGAACTACCACTAACATCAGAGGGGAGGACTGTCATTAGCAGCAGAAGGGATCTGGAGAGGCAGCAGTGCAAGATGGACCTCCAAAGGGGGAAACAGTAGAATGGCATTTCCCTAGGAATAAAACCAATCTGGTAACAGGAAAATCCTCCTTCAAACACACTAACAAAAAGAGACAGATGACTCACAAACATCTTCCAGTCCTCTGTGATTTACTCTTACCTCTGTGATGTTTTCTTGTATTTTCTCCTGCAGGAAAAGAACAAAACACAACTGAGATAAGAAGGCCCCACTGATAAGGAGGAGTAAAGGAGAGGGTCAGAAATTAGGAGCAATTAAGCAAAGTCACTTCTGCCATGAAATTGCCCCCAAACTGGTGTAGCCATTCCCTTCTGCTAACCTCAGTGGTGGTTGCCACTAACTTCAGTAGAAAAGGGTGTATGTTCCCCTGTATGCACATCTTGCCCTTTCTTGTAGGACAGGATTGCTGCAGCTAGGAAAGAATGAGTTACTACTCTAAATGACTTAACAGGAAGTCCAAGGGGCAGAGACTTACTTCTACTTACTGGTAGTAAAGTAGGTTTCATGTCTCCATCCAGCACATGAGCACGGGCTTATCTGTGGAGAGCACACTAAGATGGACAGGTGGTGATGTGATGCACTCAACCACATTGGCTGTGGTCAATTAGTGGAAAATCCCATGGATCTGGCAGCTGCCTTGCTTTAAAAAGTAAGTGTAGATCCTAGCAAGACCTCTACTCCACCAAACCCCAGATACCATATCACAGATTTTCACTTCACTGCACTTATCTTGGGACCAAACTGACCTGAGCCTAGGATTAGGAATGGCAAGAGTGGATTAGCATACTGACAGCACCATTTCTCTTCCTCAACTTTTACACCACATCAATGGCAGCAAAAGCTGTAAACCTGTTATTCTTCTTACCATGGTGGATTTGACTTCTACAGCAAGCAATGGCAAAAACTGCCAATGCTCAGAGTAAGGCAATAATCACACACCCTGCTGCATGGCTATCTATGTGGCTATACTGTTAGCTGCAGAGGTGTATTTGTGCTGTCTCTTATCTGTGTGCTCTTGATGCTACAACAGAATTTTCAAATGGCTTTGCACAGTTCCTTTGCACAGTAAAACAGGGCATTTATTTCCCTTGCGCTCAGCTCTGCCTGTATGTTTTAAAGTAAAACTAATAGTCTCTAAATCTCACAAGCAGTGATGGGAACAAGTCTCAGTGTGGACTGTGACAAGGACTGCAAGACTAGTACACTGTTGTTTAGCCATACGCTAGCAGATGGTTCCCACCTTTTCAATGTGTAGGCAATATTGTTAGAATGAGTGTACTGCTATAAGCATCAAGTTCTGCTTTTTCATCTCTGATACTTCTACACATGGAAAATTGTGGCTAAGACAGGCCCAGAAAACCCAAACAAGGGGTACTGTTTCTTAAAAATAAGAAATATCATAAAAAGGAATGTAGTGCTATTTTCTACTTAATATGAAGCATGAATAATACCTTCGGCCTATCAAATGCTTCATCTAATATTACCTTTAGAAATCGTACTCATGCCTGTACTTGCTTCTGTATTCTGATCACGCTGGAATCATAAAAATCCTAAATATTCAAAAGAACTTTAAAATATTTCATTTACACTTTACCGTGAGAAGAATTACTTATTTAAACTTGAACAGATGCAAAGCAGTAAAAGAGCAAACTTTCATAGCAGTATCAGGATTCTAGCTTACTGGCATTCAGGATGCTGACACACGCAAACAGAAGCCCAATTTGATATAGCTGATTCTAAGGGAATTTTTAATTTTAATTTCAGAAGGGTGAAAAGTAGAAATTTCATTTTGAAGAGTTTAGATTCAGAAGTTTATGTTCTGACAAATACAGAACTTCACTAAATTTTCTTTCAAAAAATTCTGATTTTTTCGCAGCCCTGGAAGTGCCTTATGGTACATTCCAGCACTGTCAGAACTATTTTTCCCTTTAATGGTTACTGAGTTCATATAATTTTAGAAGTGTTTCTCTTTCAGCCAAGTTTCACATTTAGCAAAGATACCATTTATTAACTCCTGATTAGCTGGAATTTCCTTATATATTTTAAAGAGGTTACTCAGCCTTACAGTACTCTTTACCTTTATTAATAACCTTACTTTTCTTATCAGTTACATCTTTAATGCTCCTTTTACTCCAGAATATTTTTACTGCATTAAGAACGTGCATACTATCACAGGCAACACTACTGGAAAAAAAAACAACCATTTGCATAGTCATAGGAGTTGTAAAAAACATTGATACTTTTTTTTACTATTGTTGTTTATTGTTTCCACACCTGCAGTCCACTTACAGTGGAGGTTTATACATACCAAGCTAGTGGCTGTATTTATTGGCACTGAATTTGTGTCTTACTGTTGAAGAGAGTATAACTAAAGGAACCCTTCTTTTCAGATTCATGCACTTGCTTTAAAAGGAACACCACTAGCAGCTTGTGATATCCAGAAAAAAATTATATATGCCTGAACTTCCAACATTTAAAAAATGAGGTCTGCCAATACTACTTACTAACATTATGAAACGATGGCATTGACACCATGAAGCTGTTTTGAACTGTAACCTCCAGCTTGCCTCTGGGAACACAGACAATATTGACATCTACCTGCTTTACACTTACAATGACCGCTTACACCTGCCTTCCATTAAATAAGACCATTGCAAACAAGGAAATTAGAAGGTGCCTCTTTTAATACCACAGCCAGCATCTGGGGGTGGCTGCAATCAGCAGCCATGTGTGAATTCACAAGAGGAAACTGGAGGGTGAGGATTTAGGTTTGCTTGGTTGGAGTGTTGGGGCTTTTTTTTTTTTTTGGTTGGTTGTTTATTTTTAAAAAGATGTGGGACAGGCTGTCCTGGTTTATCTCCCCAGGAGGAGCCTATGCAGAAAGGAACTAGTTGCTAAATTGCCTTTAGCAGATGCTCTGGGATAAACCTGGAAACAGGCACGTCTTCCATTCAAACTCAGGGGACTTGATTTTCTGAACAAACCCAAGATATCTCTCTTTCCCAGGAGGAAAAGAATGAGAGAAACTTAAAGGAGGTGGCTTTAAAGCTTCCCATACCTGTGGGATGTCCTGTGCTCATGCCTAGCAAGAGGCTTATTGATATTACTATATCTGTGTAAATTCAGCTTCTTTTCCCACTACATAAAGGTGCCATGCCAGAAGAACTGCCACATCCATTCAACTCCTGTTTCCTGCTGTGGAATGTATTACTCATAGGTCTACATTTATCTTACACTAAAAAAATAAATTAGAACAAGGTAGATATTTTTTTTTTCATTCT
The DNA here is from genome assembly GCF_017976375.1 of Cuculus canorus. NCBI lineage: Eukaryota > Metazoa > Chordata > Aves > Cuculiformes > Cuculidae > Cuculus > Cuculus canorus. The sequence goes on along the minus strand of NC_071402.1, from coordinate 107,786,664 downwards.
AACAAGAATAAGCAGGTGACTTGCACTAGGCAGGCCCTATATTACTTGTGTAACTTAATGCGTTTTGATTTGTACAAGCTTAGTATGATGTGAGTCAAGCTTATTAAAACAAGGCTGCTGGATGAAAATAAACTTAGTAAGAGTTTTAAAAATAGGTATTCTTTTAACAATCAAAACTAAACAAGGTGGTGGATAGGATAAAATTTCTGGCTCAAATGAGATGAAGTCAACAAGAGAGCTGAGGCCACTATTTCAGTATCTGCTCTTATGGGGATGAATGAATCCTTTATAGGGTTAGAGGAACAACACAATATACTGGCCCAACATAAAGTTAGGACAGACTTTTGAAGGTATTTAAGCAAGAACAAGATGCATCTAGCTACAGCTGTATAGGCATTCAACTGCCACTGAAATAAACAGATGTGCAAAGACTTTTTGTGCTTTGATGCCCACCAGCTTCTTCAAGGCTAAGTATCTGTTTCTGGGGTTATGTTTCTAGCTCTGCCGTTTAATTCTAGTGCACCTTCAAACAAATTGTTTTCTTCCCATATTTTCCCTTCTTTGTCTTCTGAGAGAGGTGAGTGAGCTAATCTGACTGAGTAGGCATGGAGAGAACTGAGGGTGGAGGGGTTGACAGAATTAACTTACTCTGCCAGCTACTTTGTTTTTGCCCCATAATCATACAATTCAGAACATCAACTAGCTAAATTAATTGCTCTTTCACACCTACACATCCTCTGAAGAATCACATAAACCACTTAAATTTTTTTACTCATAATAGTGGCTTGGTTAACATGGTGTTATTCCACATTTATTCCACAGGGTTTGGTATTAATAGCATCTTTTCAGTATATGGAATAAAGCTGTGGGTGCTGCAGAAGTAATAGGAAGATATTTGCCTAACTTGTTTCCTAGAAATTTATACCAAAATCTGAAGGTTAATGAGCATCATGCTCTGCTCACACTGGTACCAGGGGAAAAGAGTTATATTTGCCCTTGATAAGGTGTCTGCACACTCACAACTTCAGTGCAGTGCTCAGCATTAGGCCACCAGCAAACAAGACATGCAGTTAACCACATGAGGTACACACAGGTAAATGCAGTGACACCTTTCAGTGAGTTAACACTTCCCAACTCAGGAATTCCAAGTGCCACAAGAATGTCTTTATTCTGACTGAGAGGGTCAAGTGACTCAGGTTTTGGGTTGAAGTTCAGATATGGTGCTGAGAGTTAATCAATCTAACATATTTTGTTTTGCTTGGCCATTGCAATGGGTTCAGAGCACACACGCCTTTGGTCAAAGCAGTTTAACAAGCCAGATAGATCTTTTGAAGTCCTGAAAACTCGACGGTCTGTGCTTTCCCCTTAATATCACCAGCTGACAATGCACAAGCCTGGACCTAATGTAGGATCTGCTTTCAGGCTGGATTTGCACTTCTTCAGGAAAAAGAGGGCCACTTTTTAGAGCAATGAGAGACTAGCTAATGTGAATCTGCTGCAGCAGTTTAAAAAGACATTACCCCCAGCCACCACTTACTCTGTACTCAGCCACGGATCAGGACCCTCACAGCCAAGCTGGTGGATGCGAATGCATCCCTGGGCACCTGCTGCTTCAGCACAAAGTTCAGCATTCTAGCTTAAACTGCCAACAACGTTGGCTTAAAGTACTGTTACTGGATTTCATACTGCTGCCTCTGTTGTGGATGCAGAGAGGCAAAAAAACCTGCCAGGACACTAACTCCTCCTGCGGATGGAGCAAGCCTTACCACAGCTTGCCTGCCATACATTTATTTTTGATGCTGACATGATCAGAGCTACATGCAGATAAAGGAAACTCTTGCCTGAAGAGGAACAGTTTACAAAAACTACTTCTTCAGATGAACTTTAGAGATAAAGAAAACAGTCGCCACAAGCAGATATATTTAGTTATTCATAAGCTCCAGGAGAAAGAGGGACTTTTCCTCTTCTATATTTAGAAACTTTATAATTACCACGTTTAAGATGTGAGTGGGAGCTTAGTCATCCATTAGCAAAAGCACCAAACAATGTCTATCCTTCAGTACTGGAATCCCACCACACCTGTAGCTCACACAAGCCAGGGTTATTCATCTCTGCTTCCCTGCAGGGCTCCTCTCACAAGTTAGATTGGAAGCACAGAAAGAAAAAGCTGCTTTACCAAGATGAAACATCCACCTCTTAAGATGCACATTCTCACAGGTCTTTTTCTTTTCTGCCAGGGTTGGGCTTCTGATGCTGGAATAGATTTTAAGATTACACTACTAAAAGTTTCCTAGTTTAGCAAACCAACAGTGTGCTAAACGATTAGATTTGGCAAAACAGAAACAAGTCTGCCTAGAGGTCAAATCTGGAACGTTCTTCCTGCTCTTTTGTTATCCAGCAGTGAATCTATGGTTTTACTGAATGATACCACTCCACTTCCTTTTTCTGTAAGAGTCAACCATAATTCATGTTTACTGCTTTAGTCCCAAAATCCTTCCAACTCATTGACCCACAATCCCCAAAATTTCTCCTTAAGTAAGGGCCATGTCTAAGGCAGGAGAATTAAGAGTATTTCCCAGATCCCAAGCCCAAGTGCTATACTGTGGCGGTATAGAAGTGTGCACCAGGGGCAGGCACAATCCCCCTGTGTACCACACCCAGGAAGAGGAGGTTGGGGGCTCAGATCAAGCCAGATATTCGGACTAATGGGATCACTTAAATAAATTGGAAATCTTCTCTCCCAGCAGCTCAATATTCTGAATCATGCAGTGCATTACCAATTAATCGTCATCATCTCAGGATTAGTGATGCATTTATATTACACTACCAAAGCCTATGTTAATAACCATGTACAAATCAATTCACAAAAATGCAATCTTACAACACAGACCACAGGCCAGCATCTGTCAAAGCTCAGGGTCCCATGGGAGCCCTGACCAGAACACAGAAATATACTGAGGTCACCGGACTTTAAAGGGTATGATGCCATCAACTCCTGCTGGGTTTTTAATGCCTTAACTGAAACAGGAAGACCAGCTTTCTTGCCTTACTTGCTCTATAGTCAATTGGAAAAAAAAAAAAAGTCATTTATTCTGTTTACCAGAATATCGTGTTAAGTTAAAACAATGCAGTCACAGAAAAAGGAGAAAAAGGACAGAAAAACATTCATATCTTGAAACAAGATATACTGCTACAAGGTGGAACTGAAGCTTGTGCTCAAGTTACAATCAGTAAATAATGTATGTAAATAATTCAAGGTCAGAAAATATCCCCGCTGATTTTGCCTAAGGAAAATGCTATTTTGATAAGTTTTAGCTGATCTGGCTGATCATTGAATTTCAACAGCCTAACTACTGAGTTTTCTAAGCAACAGGGCAAAAAAAATTTACAGCTTCATCTCCAAAATGGATTGCATTTGTTAGGACATATGAACAATCAATGTCTCTTACTTTACCTCTGCTTTGCTGTGAACTTTTGCCATGGTAGGGCTCTTACCTGAGGCTTAAAAAACAGCTTCCCTCTTGGTTATTTGGAGTACAATATGTTTACAAGGTCCATGTGAAGAGTAGTTGGAGAGGTAATGTGTTTAAATTCTCCTCACAGAAAAGCTTCTTTGACAGAACAGGGGGTGAGGAATTTGTTCTGCAGTACAGCCCAAGGTAGCTGCAAGCCCTTCTCTACTCATTTAATACGGAGCGGACAGACCCTGCGGATGTCACAGATGTGGTGATGGATATGATCCGAGCAGACTGACATAAAGGACACTATTACATTATATGGTCTTGTGAGGACTGATGATCTTAAACCGCACTCAAGTCCAAATTTATTCATTGCTCACACAGCCAGTGTGCTGGGCATTAACTCCCTAGCAAAGCAGGGATCCAAGTATGCAGAAGGGAAAGCAGGAAGGGGGAGAGTGATGTGGTAAGAACAGAGTCGCTCTTGAGATTTCCCCCTGCAGACAATGAGGTTGTAAGCAACTCGACCTACTTGGCACTACAAATTAGACCCTAGGCTTCATCTCATCTCAACTAGTGTAAATGCCCTGCTGACTTAGGCAGGAGTTTGGGGCAGCACCCTATACACATATAATGCTTTTATTCAAGCAGTAGCTTGAGAGGCATATTAGCTAAAGGGTTTTTTTTATTGTCTGCTGACATAAAGATGGTATATGATCACTTATCATGATTTTGTTTAGCAATCATGGCTTGCTCAGACTTTGATAAAAAGCACTGGCTATCAGAAGAAGCAAAGTAACTGCTGTGTATCTTTCCATGGCACAGTATGTATACCAAACAAGGAGAAAAAGCAACATAGGAAAAGTTTACTTAATTGATCTGCATTGAATACTGTACATATAGGAAGATTTTGAGGAAGACAGTCTGAGGTACAAACATCTGCAAGGAGTACTGTGAACCCTGTAAGGACAGCTGAGCACTCCAGCTTCATCACCAAGTGAGGTTTTTCAGTAATGCCAAATCAGAAGGACAAATTCAGCACTGGAACTGCCCTGTACTGGGCAACAATCTAGACTAGGATTTTAATGTGTTGGCATCTCAACTATAAAAAAGTCAGCAAATTTTATTCTAAAACCTTCTAAAAATATTATTTCATTCTTTTGTAAGGAGCCAGTACAATTACTGAAATCTTGAGGATCTTCCTGTATATTTACTTGGTTTTCTATCACTCCACGTGTTAAAAAAAAAAAAAAGAAAAAAAAGAAAGAAAGAGAACCACTTACAACACCCAGAAGCAAACAAAAACAAACAAACAAAAAAACCTGCCATTGCAGTTGTTGTGGATTTAGGGATTTAGCTGAAGGAAAATATCAAGTAAAATGTAAAATGGCTCTGTTTCTATAATCTATGCCTTTGAAAATATTACAATCTACTGCTCATTCTGTTTTTTCTTAATACATAACAACAAATTCTGTTGTGCTTCACATACATGGCATTCTCAAGAAATGTATGTGCTCACAAAAATCCAGTTACAAGAAAGTACATTTCAGGAAAATAAAATCCTGAGGTCCAAAAAGAATCTGGAGTAGTTCTCAGTATTCAAGCTTAATAAAACAAACAAACAAACAAAAAAACAACAGAAGGATTGTCGAATCACCACAGTGTATGACCTTTGCATATTTACTTCTTCAAAAATACAGTTACACTTAGTCTGGCCAAGCATTCCTTTCTAGCTGGCCACTTCAGATGAGTTATGGAACATTTGGCTCTGAAATTAGTAAAGGTGATGACCTGCAAAGTACAGGATGGGTGGTACTCCAACAAGCCTATTCTGTAACCTCTCCCACTGAAAGAAATTGTGGCACTTAGAGTACAATGGGATCAGAGGGGCTGGGAGAGAAGAATACCTCCCCGCTGCTCTGAGCAATAGATGTGCTTCACATTGTGTTTGCACAGCAACAGTGACCTCCACAAGTGGGACGCCGCTTCCTTGCTATTACAATGTCTCGAAAAAGGGAGCACACACGCAATCCATCCTGTGCGTTCCTTAGTTGTATCCTGTTTGTTTCCCTGAGAAAGGAGCTTGTGACAAGGAGTCGTATCAACAAGGAGCGTACAAGGGAACGGTTCCTCTTGGAATAAGGCAAAGCAGAATTTTGCAGAGCACATATAGGGGCAATATTGATGTGTTGGAAGCACATAATAGTGTTTAGTGGAAATTCCGTTTCCCCAGTGTCAAAAGGCTGTTAGACCCTGGAAGAAACAAGCATATACAGATTTAAAACCTATTTTAATCCCTGTTACTATGTGAAATGAACATATTCAGATTCTGCAGGAGCCAAACAGGCAGCTGTCCAGTTTGTTTCATGCAGGATGCCTCTGTGATTAGTTACAGCGTGCACAACAATGGGTAGGGAGAATCATTCCTCACAGGCTGGATTAAATACCAAGACAGAAACCATGGACTGGAATTACATCAGAACAGACAAGCAGTGTGCGTGAACTCACTAAACAAATCTCCATCTTGCCCTAAGCTCTAGTAAATCTATCAGACTGTTGCTTGTTATTGTTTCCCCCTCCAACCTGCCTCCCTCCCATATGCAATCCACCCCCTCTGTCTGCTAGTAGACAGCTGGTGTGACGCAGAATGTTAAATCCCATGTTTTTGTGCTAGGCCCTCTCGTGACTCTGGGTTACAAACTGAAACACTGGGATTACTGAACAAGCCTAAACAAGGGGCAAAAACATTGCTGCACGAAGATGCAGTGTTCCTATTCCAAAAGAAGGCTCACTTTCCCATTCCCACCTCCCAACCACACTCTCCTTCATCACACTGGTAGTGTTTTTTTAACTATTCAAGTCTTTTAACAACCTAGTTTGTGTATTGAACCAGGGCTGCTATCATTCGGACAGAGCCTCCTCATTGATAGACTAATTATTAAATGTCACTCTTCAGAAATAGCAACATTTAAACTTCTTGTGAAGAGTCAATGCTCTTTTTCTGGGCTTCCCAGCACTCTGTGTTTCTCCAAGAGCAGGGAGGTTACAGAGGGAAGTCATCTGAACAACAACAGACCTCTGGGACAGCCGGTGCAAGCCTGTTTGCAGAGGAAAAGCGGTTTCGCAAAGGCTCCTATCCTCAACTTTGATGGACGCAGCAGGGCTCAGCACCTTCAGCATACTGCCTGCTACTCTGTCAACACTGTTTCTGTATCACTACAGCATTATTCTCTGCAGAGAGTAAAGAAGATTGCTCATTTTTCCTTCCTCCACCCCTCCCAGGCATGAGAGACACAGGTGTTGTGGCACACAGTTGGCTTCTCTGAATTAGATTGAGCGTAGAGGGAAGAGAGGGAGAGAGGCAGCATCCACCACTGTCTACAGCTCAGAAACAATGCCCTGTGGTCTCAGCATGGGGATTTGTCACCACACAGGGGGATACTTCAGGAGACGGAACTGGGATGGGTGGGTGGGTGGGTGGATGGGAACACACGTTGAGCATGCATACAGAGAATGGAGGAGGCTTTGTGAGTTTTCTGTTCCTTAAGGCCCTAGACCATGCTGTCACCAGCTGTCTCACAAGCATCTAGATGCCACAGCAACCATGGGAGGGAGGGTGTGTGTGGTGTGTTCAGAAGCATCAGATATAAATTTTATTATATAATTATTTTATATAATGTATTTAAATAAGCAAGCCCTGTACTTTCCACATACCAGGTGCCACAGTTGTGACAGTGACTTTAGTTCTTAAAAGCCTGGCTACTGCAAGGGAGAGGCCAAGTTCCCTGCCTCTGGCCCAGAAGAGGAGTAGATCTACCTCCATAAGGTAAACAGGTAACTCAAAATGCAATTTGATGTTTGTGATGCTATGGGAGACTATTATGTTAATTTACCCCAAGTTATTCAGCAGATTTGCATAACTCAGGAATTTCATTCTTCTCCATTTGCAAGGAAATATCTTCACTGTAGTCAAGCTAATTACAAGCTAATTAGAAATGGGTCTTCTAGAGATTGTTGAGAATTTGTACGAGAGCTTTTCTCTACAATGCACTTTAAAGACACTCTCTGTATAAGATGAATGTCTTTACCTACGTGTCCAGTCAGCCTCCATCTAAAACCACAGGCTCTCTGCAGCTAGAACGCTAGTGTGAAGAGCTAAAGGAAAGATGACTGCCCAGAAAATGCTAATGGGAACACTGGAAGGGAAAAGTTTGACTGGTGTTACAATAAGAATGTGGCCAAGATACCAAAGCAAGTTCCCTCATCCTCTAAAGAAATAAAAGCAATGGCCTCCTGAAGAAGAAACACTCACTTTCCTGTATGAAGACATGGTCAGAAGGAGACACAGTGAAGCAGTGTTTTGAGCAGCATTTATAATCAGAGGTATTCTTGCAGTATCCAGCCTTTCCTTCAAGGTATCCTGTTAGAATCTGAGTGAGGTAAAAAATACCAGGCTACAGATTGGATGGCATTTTCAAATGCCCTTACAGGCAGCCCTTGTCCCTGTGATTTTCAGCAAAATTCAAACTCCTAAATGACTTACATAGATGTGCTATGAGCTATTTTAATCTGGAACTGAATAAATCCAACAAATGTTTACATATAGGGACCTGAAAAACTCACAGAACTCTCTCTTTCGCACCACCACCTTTTTTTTTTTTTTAAAAAAAAAAAAAGTGTTCTCTGGTTCTCCTCTCCACACTTTTTATGACTCAGTTTGATCTTTTGTAGATGATCTCTTAGTTCTACCCTCCCAGCCTCAACCCCCACACCTTCTTCTTTCAGTTTGCAAGCAAGTCTGAAAAAAAAAAAGAAAAAAAGATTTCTCCCATCTGACTGTAGCTGTCCCTGCTGCATCAGTATGTGTATGGGAGCATATTTAAATTGTGTATTCAGACTCTTCGCTTAGCAGACACCAGTAACTGCTTACTGCTAGTGAATCCCAGAAAACCAGCTGCTCCACAGGACGCATGGGAGGAAGTGTGATCTGAGCATCATTTACAGCAACCATCTGAACTGCTCAGCCTTGCAAGAGGGTTTATGCTCTACTTCTGCTCCTTTGCCCTTGGATGCTTGCTGTAGCTTTTTTGCCATGTGCTCTGCAGGGACTCCTTGCATGCCACAGCTGTAGCTCAAGGGCTCTGTACAGTCTTAGCTGGTAAAAATTGCACAGATCTTACGTTTAATTTGTGCTAATCTTGGTGTTGAAATGAATTTGCACCAAGCCAGGATTCGTGCTACAGATGGATATTGTGCAACTTTCTGTCTTGGCTAGGAGTTTTGTGCATGAATAGTATCTGTCCCTAGAAGTATAAGAAATCACTCCTAAAGTGATGACACAGACCTACTAATAGCCATTCAAAGTGTCATATTAATAAAAAAATTACTCCAAACTTGACAGATACGGAAGAAAAGCGTGGAACTTATAATACATTTCTATATGCAACTTAATAACTAAATTGTCTCCTACATCTCTTTCTTTAAGAAAGATTATAACAATCTTCTCCTGCTGCATGCCTGAGCTCACATGGACTTCACCCAGTGTCACCAACTGCTAGGCATAGAGGTCCTCCCAAAGAATGCAAGGTAGAGTGCTGTGACATTAATTGGGCTCCTTGGCAGAGACACAGCCTTTCAAACCTCTTCTTGACAGCCATGTAGAGCTATGACTCTCAGAGATATGCACCACCCACCCTCCTTTGCCAGGAAAATTAAAAAAATGTCCAACATGGACATTACAAATTTTTAAGAGGAATTCTGATTCCACCGAAGTCAACCAGCTGAGTTTATTACAACCAGTTTCACCAGTTTGAACTGTGCTCTTAATGTATTGCTAAATATTAATTTTGGTTTCTTTGCATGTATAAGCACACCTTCAAAATTAATCTGCTTTACATATAAGCAGACAACTTTTGGCATAGGCCTGGAATAAGGACTCTGCTGGAGGAAGGACTACTGCTCAGCTATAAATCAAATTTAAGCACAAAGTTTGGTTTAACACTGTGGGAGAAAATTTTGCACTATCACCGGGCTAAACAACTTTTCTCAAGCAATCAATTACTTGGGAAACCTAGCTTTTCAAAGTAAACAAACAAAAAAATGCTCCAAAGACCAGCAACTGGGTTCTAATTTCACCCCTGCACATGCACTGGTATCAATGAGGTCATTCTTTCCAGTACATACAGCACAGTTCAGCAAATCAAAACCAGCCTTATGAATCCAAACAAGCCCTTCTAGAAAACCTCTGCTTTATCCAAATCCCGAGTGTTTTGAGAGAAATTCACATCTGTAGAGGCATGTTTTGCAGCTGCTGGAGTGTTTTAATAGGTTAGCCCTAATACGTGAACTTTAGTCTTCCCAATCAAGATCAGTGTCAGACCATTTCTAGTATTTTGAAGGGGTTGGAGTGATTTTTTTTAATGGAAAAAGATGACAGAATAGGAAAATCTCACATGAATTGCAAGAAGAAAGAGAAAAACGCTAAATAAAAATCCTTTCAAGGGCTGGGTTGAGTTTAATATTGTCTTTGAATCCACCAAAAGCTGGCAGATTAGGAGATGAGCAGACCACATGGCCCTTAAAACGTGCACACACAGACGTACAGGATTTTCCAGTGTCTTCCATCAGCTTTTACTTCTTTCTCTATGGACTCCTATCTCATCAATATAGTTTTTTTTAAAAAAAAAGAATTCCAGAGACTCTTAATTTCCCTTTGACCCAAGGTTTAATTATTTTTCTCCAAAATAACTTCTTTTATATCCTTGTTTCCTATACAATTTTCAAAGTTTTATAGCAGTGGTATTTGAAAATTTAATATTATAAAGGAAGACACTTTCTTCTACAACAGACTTCAGTCTTCTTTTTTATGACTACTGAAATAAATACTTGCTTTTCTGGCTGCAGGTATGATTCATTTGTACTGCTTCCAGAAGAATAAAAGCCTTTTATGATTATGGCAAAAACTAGAGAGCGTATATTGTTTCCTAGTCAACATTTTAGTACTAAACATGAAGTCTTCTCTCTTTCGTTACCTATAGGGGTCATTTATTGATTTAAGTTTCAAATAAAAGTCACTAGGTGGAACAAAGTAATGGAAGGACTGTGTTAATACGTATCAGTTTACTGAATTACTACATCTCCAAGCACCTAATTTTAATGAAGTTGTGGTTCTGCTATTTATAAAAATATAATCTCCCTAGTTGTTGGAGTATCCATTAGTCAAGCATGAGATTAGCAGGTGGTAGCACATCTCCTGTTCCTCTTGCTCCTTCAAGGACTATACTGTAGGCAGTATAAAACAAGCTGTTAGAGGTTAGACTAATTGTAAATTTCATCCCATCTTCACATTACAGGGAGAACAAGATTATGGATCAATCAGACCCCAACCAACCTTAAAACTAGTTGACTCATTCATACCCATAGAGTATCACACCCAAACTAAGAATCTCTAGGCCACACTGGACTGCTGCCATCTCCAGCAAGTACCCAGAACCTGCTTTCTAACAAGGGAGACCTTCTTTATCTTTCTAGGAATCGTAACAACCCCAGGAAAAGTGAAATTCAGATCTAAGAGGCCTACAGAGTGGTTTTCTTACATGGTTCTCCGACAAATAATCCCTTTCTATGCTCGTTAGGAACACAAAACAAGAAACAGGGTGAAAGCGCCTGTATATAAACAGGATTTAACATAGCTCAGTTCTGCTCCCAGAGCCAACAGGACTTCAGTTTAAACCTAGAACCTCATGAGGTTCAAGAGGTCTGAAACCAGACCAAAGATGGCCCGAGTGCCTCTCTCGCCTGTGGAAATGAATCAGCGTATTTATTTTTCAACTAATTTACACATTTCCCAACAAAGTGGTGTTTTCTGAAGGCTTTTCTTAACCTCTGCTATATGCTGCCAGCTAAATATCTGGGGACAAAGCCCACTGTGTACACTGTGCCTCTGGAATTGAAGGGAGTTTCTCTGTTTTCCTGTTTACCATGGCCACATAAATGAAAATGAAGCAGATCAAGGTACTGTCACTGGTAGAACCATCTGTTCTGTATGTGGCATTTTTCAATTAAGAAACTCCCAAATATCATAGAGAATTTATGGATAAGACAGTGAAACAGATAACTGAGCAGTGTCACTCTAACACTTGCCAGAACATCTTCAGTCACCGGGGTTCCACATTTTCCCATTGAAATCAGTTGCTGCTTCACCATTTACTTTAAGAAGGAATCTGAATTTTACACAGATGTTTGCATTGGGACCTCTTCATTGTCAATATGATGCGTGGTTCTTTGCAGAGGTAGCTGAGGACATGCCCTAAGTTCTGAAATATCTTTCCAGATCTTCAACAAATCCATGAATGTTTCAAAGACACTGACTTACAGGTACTTCTATTTTCTTTCCTCATCAGATTTCTTAGACCAATTCTACATTGAAAGACTTGAACAGGAGAGTCCAAAAAAATGAGTTCAAAGTCAAGAATTCCATTTGAGTCACAGTTGTGAGATTTTGCTGCTGCTCATGTCATCTTTGGCAGCATGAGGAAGCACTACGCTGAGAATGGAGGGATTTACTATGCAATTAGCAATTTAACATCATAATCCAGCTACTAGAAGATTAAAGGTCCATTTTCCACAAGAAGGTTAAAGTCCGTTTTCTCTCCTCTTCTTCTGCAATGCTTAAAGCATTGCAGAGATATCAGCAGATGCCAGTGATGCTGGTACTACTCTAATAGCTAGATAACAAGGCTTTATTTTTCTGCATAAAGGCAACGAAAATCAAACCAAAAATATCTCCAAGCTAGATCTTCAGCTGTTGTAAACTAGCACATCTCATTTGAAACAAGGAAAGCTCTTTGGATATACACTTCTGTATTCTTCAATGCCATCGGACACAAAACCTAATCCTAGTGTTTCAAAGGGCTTCAGTGCTTTCTTTGTTCTTGAGAAATCAGGAGGTAACTGAAGTCACTTCTCAGAGCTGTAAGAGTCCTAATTAGCAGCTGGGAGTTCACAGTCCCTCAGCTAGGGATAAAAGGGCTAAAACAAAACCACCCCACAACAGACACTACTGCTCTTGCCTCCCTAGAGAAACAGTCAGCTTGAAAGACAATCACGCAGTTATTTTTTTAAATAACGTCTCCAAGCTCTGCTGCTAGCAGTGCCCTGTAGTGAGTCCTACCTAATCGTAAACGATACATTTTGCAGAGCAGAAGGTCCCAAGCTTAACAGAATGAGCTATTAGTGATTGTAGGACAGTGGAGGAAAGACTTATATGTAACTCCCGTGTATACAGTGTCTGAGCCTGGAGCTGAATAAGGCAAGTTTGAATAAAAGACTATCTTCTGGACAGGTTCCATGGGGCAAGGAAGACAGAATAGAGCAAGAGACTCAAGATCCTTCTTCTGGCAGCAGCAGAAGCTTTTGAGAGCCATAAGCAAATAACACATCCTCAAGAAACAGAGTTTCTGAACTTGTCATCTTTCATTGGTGAGCACTGCTTGTAAATAAGAGGCAGCTGTTCAAAGGCAGTCCCCACATGAGGAAACAAACAGACATCCGTGCCCAGCAGCAGCCAAGGAACCAAGGAGATGCACTTCTGAGTTAAACACACGCTCAGCAGGAGCACATGCATACACCAGCAGCGTGCAGAAGTGGCTCACAGACCAGCAGCAGCCAGGCAGCAAGAGCACACATGCATTTGTAGGGCAGGGAGGCACAGGGTGGTGGGGAGGCACCACTTGCACTCAGCAGCACTCCTGGGAGGCAGGGAGCCCTCTGGTACCCAAGAGAGAAATCCCTGAGATACCCCTGAATGGATATGAAGCTGCTCCAGTCTCATTACTTTATGATGATAATGAAACTCAGAAGCAGGTCTCTTTCTGGGAGGTCCCTGCTTCAGGGGAAGCTGCTGCACTCCTCCCCAGCGAAGGAGTCCAGTGCATGCATCCAGTTTTCTGAAGTGAGCTCCTACAAGGAGAAATCTGAAGTAAACTTCTCCCTGACATTCTGCCACAGCATAACAAAAAAAGGGCAAAATTGTCAGTTCCCAACTTTCAAGATTTTCCCCAGAGAGTTCCCAACTTTCAAGGTTTTCCCCAGGGAGTTCCATATTCCAAATGGTATCTTTGCCCAAGGAACAGCTTACTCAGGAACCCTCCTGAAAGTTTATTAAAAATAAACCACTAAAATAGTCATTTCTAAGCTGTGATTAAATCTAAATTACTATCTAACAGGGCACATATAAAAGGTACTGTTTATTTCATAGATTCCTGGGTCAAGACACACAAATATTTTGCCACAGATGACTTACTGCCCAGTAAACCAATTTATCATGCTCCCTTAAACCTGAGAAAGGACTATATGTCCATCTACTTGATTCTTTTATAAATTGCCCAACAGAATCATTAAGGCATGAATAAGTATGTGTCAAGTAAAAACATTTCAGTAGTGACAGTATTTTAGCTCATTCTTAAATAGTAAAAGCAAAAAGAACGTGTATATCACCATCAACTGTTATTCTTAAAAAGCAATCAGGCTGTCCTGACCAAGAAACCATGTCTTAGAGAAATACATAAGGGGAAGGAGATCTTTCCACTCCACTCCAGGGGCAAATTCAATAGCTTGTCTGGCTCTTACAGCAATGTATGGCTCATGTTGCAGCAGACACCTGGCTTTAGCCTCACAAAAATCTCCCCTTTGCACACTGTCTCAAAGACCTCCGTGTTACTTGAAAATTCACACCCCATGCCCAAACTTCCAAAGGTCAACTGTCATGCTGAACAGAACTGTATCAGGCACACGGCAAAAAAAGCCCCCACCAGACTTGTTTAAGCAGAAAACACACTGCATTTGGCGAGCCTGAAAAAACCCTCAGGTTAATCACCTCTTTGCAGCCTTCGGGTTTCCATTTGTTTCAAACCAAGGAGGCTGAGATGGGGTGGAAGTTAGAAAAGCCCCCTTCTCCACCCCCTGGAAAAGCCAGGTATTGCAAGAAGTGGTGAATAACAGTTTGTCCACTGTGTCACAGTGAGGAAATACAGCAGCTGGCACTGGGACAGGAAGAGAGGGAGGAAGGTAGCAGAGCTGCCACAGGTGAAGTCCTGCAAAGGAGATGTCCAGCCCAAGGCTTAGCATTTGAGACTTTTAAATCACCATAGCCCTTCTCATTTAAGAAGCAGCGTCAGGACTAGACCACCTACTGGGTATGTGCCTGTTACACACTAGTACTCTCTAGACAGCTTCAGCCAATAGCATGCTCTTTTACACTACCTGTATAACACTGCTCTGGTAGCAATGTGTAGCAAAATTCCTGTGTGATACAGCCTACCAGGAATACGGGAGAGAGGAAGCTTCTCAAGTAGTATTTGATCTCTCCAGGATGAAGCATCTTACTTAAGAGTTAATTAAGATGGCTGTGCATATTTAATAGTTGTTCTTACACATATAGGCATGCACAAAAATGGACAAGAAAAAATGTGAAACATGGTGCCAAATCTCGGTTTGCAACTAGTTTGTGTGTGTGTGCGTGTATGCACGTACTAAAAGCACCCATAAAATGACTGGGAATGGAAAATCTTCTATAGTCTTTAATTAGAGAAGAACGCAATTCAGTTTTCATCTTGTCATCAGGAATTCTACAGAAAACCTATCTCCTCTTCAGGCAAAGAAATCTTGAATCTCAGAAGAAGAAAGAATGTATTTGTTACGCTCACACACATTGCCAACAGAGAAGGCTATACTGAAAAATAGCCTGAGGTTTAGTTATTACTTATCTAGAACAAGTCACAGTTTTGCCAGATTTCCAAAAGGTAGAAAAGGCACGTATAATATGCAGACATTGCCTTGTCCTAACAACAGGAGAGATCCGGAACTACGACATTGCTGAAGAATTAACTATGAACTTCAGATGGAACCATAATCAGCATGCTCCTAAACTCCGTATTAGACAGAAATTCAAGGACTCCTAATATTACAGCATGGCACAGACTTGAAAATAAGAGCGTTTATTTTGTATGGCTGTTCTATTTGGAAGGCTTGCAAGACAGCTGTCATCTACTTTGATTAAGTTCCTTCACAAAACAGGCTTCCTGGAGTGACGCCTTGAAAAAAAATACATATTCATGCATGTCTCTTAGACTGCTTAGAGTCCTACAGAAGTTTTGGATATGTTTTTTACAAAATATGCCATTGCTGCTCACAGAAAATAACACTCGAATAGCAACCCAAGTTTAACTCAGACCCATTTGTTTTCAGCTATTAGTCTGCTCTTTCTAAGTTTTCTTGCTTCTGCTGTTTCCTAAAATCCTTGCTCCCTTCCCTCCCCCCTCTCCCTTGAGGCCTGAAATTTTAATAACTCTAACATGTGAGACTGAAGGAAAAAAAAATAACAAACAGTGCTGAATACAGGGAGGGATGCAGTTTAACGTGGTAATGTTCCTCTTTGCCTTGGCCAAAAACTGATGGGCAAATAAATGCTTTGCAGACAGTAATGTATCTTATTGCTGGTAGAAAATATTTTACACACTGAGAATGTGAAAAAGGCACCAGACAATTACTCTAAATAAGTTACACAAATTCTACCTTTACTTTTCTGCAGTACCAAGTTCTTCTTTAAGCACACGTACTTTTTTTTCTGCTCAGGAGTCAGCATCCCATCATTTCATGGCAAGTCAGGCTTAATATGTATAAATTAGTAAGTACAATCCAATCCATGGAATGTGAACTTGCTGCCATTACAAATGCTGTTAGAAATGTTTTCCAATTGTGCCTTCTCTGCCTATTTTGTTATTATTAAACATGTCAGTGATAGAAACAGTGCACATTTACATGGGGAAAAAAAGTCTTCTGCATGTAGCATCCAAGGGTAAGATTATTGAAAACAGAGGATTCACTTAAGTACCATTCAGAATATAACAAAACTTTTCTAGTACAGCAGCTAAAGTAATTTGCATTTCAGTAACTGCCTATATCTTACTATGCCTCATTAATGACATTTCTACATTCCCACTGGAAAATGTTTGTTCAGTGTAAAAAGCAATTCAATTTAAGGAAGCAAATGGATCTTTTGCTAAGGTTAAGTCACTGTATTTATGGAGAACAGGTGTGGAAACTCCTGAGAGATTTTGGCAAGATACTGGCAAGAAAGGAAAAAGAAAGTGCTACAATAACTTTGACAATGGGAGGAAACGGGAGGAGGAGATGAGAAAAAGTACTACTTACAAGCCTCGGAGACGAAGCCAGATTTTCTCTATTTGCTCTGGCTGTAGGTATTTCAGAGAGTTGCTCTCAAATTCTTCGATTTCCCTAGTCGGTGACTCCATAGCTGCAGATTACCACTTTGGTTAAAGCTCTGCAAGGATGGATGCTGCCCCCAACACATGCACACGCTCTACCTTTAACACTGCCCAGGAGTGGCCAACATTTTTGGCAGCATCTTCTTCCCCCTCCCCGTGAGCACTCAGGTGTAACCGAGGGGCAGCTGCTCCAGCACGGCCACCATCCTCCACTTGAGCGAGGGGATTAGAGACTCATCTCCAGATGGCAAACCCACTCAGATTTTTTTCCTTTTTTCCCCCCCTTTTTTTTTTCTCTCTTTTTTTTTTTTTTTTTTTTTTACTTACAATAAGCCAAGGATACAATCAGTAATACCAGCTGAGGGATCTTTATGAAGTGAGTAGGGGAGGAAAATCCCTTGCAGACAACTGAGCTATCTGCACAGGCAGCTGAGGAGTCGGCAGCTGCATGGGTTCCAGGGCTGCATGCTGCCTACGAGGCTGCCCACCACCACTGCCATGCGAGCGGCAGCCCACGGTCCCTCCAAGCTTGCTCCCCCCACCCTGGCATTATTTTTCTTCCCGCTTACCAGCAGTGCTGCCGACAGGCTCGAAACCTGACAAGCAAGGAAAAAGTCGTCTGTCAGCATAGCCCAGGCACAGCTTCTCTCTCTGCCTCCCTCTCTCTTGCACGCACACAAACACAGGCGTGCGCAAGAGAACAGGCTATTGGAGAAAGGCTGGCTCTGACTAAAAACCCAACCAAGACAAACCATTAGAAAAAAAAAAAAAAGGGTAAATTACAGAAAGTGAGCGACTCGCTCCTGGCAAACAGCCATCTGCTTCATTGCAGCCAGCCTGCTTCCCCGAGAGCACGATGCACAGCACGGGCTGCAAGGCTTCAACTGGGGCAAACCTCACTTTTAAAATAAATAAACTGGTAAAGCAACATTGCCTAAAACCCCTGAATACACAGCAGGGGATGTCCATACACTGAAGAGAGACCAAACCAAACACATTATTCACAGATATATTGATGTTTTTCAACAAGAACCACAAACAATACATTAAAAGAAAGCACATTATTCATATTGCGTGAGGCTTGAAACAGGACCTAATGAATCAAACTCAAGAGGTTTGTGCAGGGGTGGTTAAACCCCCATTCTGCAAGAAGATACCTGCCTCCAAGTCTCCTGAGGCACCCCCTACTGACCTCAGGCAAAGGTACAGGGCATCTCTCTACACCTGCAGGGCTCCTGCTCTGGGCAGGAGGGAGGACAGGGTTTTCCTTCATTGTATCTACCTGATCAATCACCTCTCAAACTCTGCCAAAACACCCTGTATGCGTCTCTTTAGTTAAGGTTATTGATGTGGTGCTTTCAGCCAAAGCCACTAGAGCAGAGGGAAAATAACTGTCAAAATGTTGTCCTAGCCTTAACACATTTTGTAATGCATTACAAAGGTTGCCTCTTGAGAAGCAGGGTCTGCAGAAGAGGATTTCACCATGTGAGGGAAGATGGGCTCCGGTGAAAATATGCTCTCTGGTGATGACTTCCCACTCCAGTCATGCAAGTCCACACACTGACAATCTGAGTAGTTTGTGGAAGTCTGAAGAATGTGTTAATTAGCCCAATCAAATAAGGCTCTGTTTAATGGACTTAAATCAGTTCTTAGTCATGTAACTTAACTGCTCAAAAATCCAGACAGGCAAACTAAAAGCAGACCATCTTGCCAGCCCAGAGATTCTCCTATCTTATGGAAAAAAAAAAATTACAAATTCATACATCTATACAAAATCAGTGGGTTTTCTGCTTTGGGATCTGTTCTGTGCAAGAGGGTGTATAATTGGGCTCAGGGTCTGAAAATGCACTGCTGAGTTTGTGTAACAATTTACCAATTCAGTCTCTTGTTTTTGCATATTAAAAATGCTTTTCATACAAAGGAAAACTAGAAGCCTTGCATTGATTGATGCAAAAGGCAGTTTTCCCTGGGGTTGAGAGAAAGAGTTAAAAAATATTTTTTAAGTAAAGTATAAACCTTTAAACTTTTATTCCAAAGCAGAAAAAGTGCCAAGATTCTTTTTAATTCTAATGAGACTAGAATGGCTCCATAAATGTTATATCATACTCAACTAAAACTTACATTATTAGGGTTTTAGCAACTTTGTGGGAGTTTTGACCTTGTCATTAAGACAATCCAGACTTTCTGATTAATTAATAAGACCCAGAAGCTCAGCCACCTGCTTCATAGGTGTCAGGCAATCACTTCCCCACTCCTTATCTCAGTGTCTGTATCTGAGAACCAGCAGTACTACCACCTACCTAAAGGAAAGACAATGAGTTCCCCCTGATGAGGAGGAGACTGCAAAAGCAAGAGATTATCATCCTTCACTATCTCTGCATCATTTTGCCAACACACATACGATATGCATTTGATATTAGACTTTACAAACAAAACCCGTCCCATTTAAGAAAACTCTCTGTAGCTTTTAGTATTCACACAAATCGACACAGAGATGCTGAGATTTCTGGTTTGCCATAGGAGGCAAAACTCTCTCACTCTTAGTTCCTGCAGGTTTTAAATGTTTTGAAAAAATCCTACTTTACGTGAAAACCAGAGGCCCGTATTCAAACCCATAGACACATGGCTTACTACAGTTACATAAAGCAAACAGCAGAATAAAAATCCTCATACACACTTCATTTTTTTCCTGCATACCTCTTTCAATTCTATTGCTGCACACACAGAATTGCATTTTTCCTTTTTAGCTCCGATTGGGAGCATTTTCCACAAAGTTTTGTTTATTACCAAGAATCATCATTGGGACAGAGATACACTACCAATGTGCCACAACCCATATACTTTTAAAATAACATTTTCCTTTGAAACGATAAACACATCAGCTCCAGCTCGAGACTAAAATGTAAATCAATAACAAACTGTCTGTTAGAACCTGTATGTCTATACCTTACCTGTATGTTACCCATTTAACCAGCAATTCATTCTTTTCCTCAGAAATAATGAGCCAGTAGAGATTAGCAGAACACAGATACTTTTCACTTTCACCATGTAATTACTTACTACACAAATTGTGTATTTAAAGTTGCAGATTATACCAGAAAGAATACATATATAATGACAGAAAAGAAAAATTATAAAGGAAAGCAAAAAAAATATATATTTTCAGCTGATACCTAAAGGCAAATAGAGAAGGATGAGTATAAGAATTAAAGGAAAGTTACTACAGACTGCAGAAATATCAGAAAAATTATAAACTGGTGTCAGTTATAAAGAGACACGTGGGGAATAGATATTGGACAAACAATACAGCAAGGTGGAGGGATGGAAAAAGGAGAATGATGAGACTCTGTGCCAAGATGTGGCACCTCCACAGATTTGAAGAACTAAACTAATATTGAGTGGATCCTGTTAAAAAAAGTTATATGGGAGAACCTAGACATACTCCCAACCTTGAGTGGTGCACAGACTTTTGTTTCTCTGTATTTTGACCTCCAAGAGTCTTTGGGATCATAAGATACTGAATGCAAGGACCGCACATTCTAATGCAAACTGCAAAAACAAATACAACTGGGAAACTGAGGCAGGAGTGAAATCAGGAATATGCAGACAAAAATGCCACTGCACTGAACTGTTGAGGAAATTGGAGGCTGGATAAATATGTCACAGAAATTATATTTATAAGAATTATGGGCAGAGAGAGGGCTCGCAGTGTTTGCAGGAAACAAGGTGAAACTCAAAACATAAGCTGGGAGAGGAAAGAGCATTGGCAAGAGCAACACCAGTGTTGGAGCCTGTGGAAGCAAATGGAAAGCCTGAAGACAGCCACAAAGGAATCTGGAATGTGTCTGAGGATGCTGCGTCTGCCAGAGGCAAACATTTTTACAGCTGTGACACTTAGCTGAAGGAGGTTGAGACAAAGACATCAGTTAATCTGCTCAACGAATGCGGAGATGGCACTGAGGAGAGAGTTGCTGAAGACATGAAGTGGCTTCCTCCTCCATTTGATTTAGTGTTTTGATGAAATTTGGGGCTGGGGTAGGAGGAAGGTCCCTAATGAGATCTCACACAACAGCACTGCTGTAGCAACAAAATAAAGGAAGCTATTAAAAGAGTCTCTTGCTTTCAGACTCTATTACCTTTCCATTTGGCTTCCTGTAGAAGATGACCAGAAAAAAAAGTCATTTGAAACTTCTTAAAAATAAAGTTTCCTTCTTTCTTTAACAAAATTTTACAGTACTGTAACTTTTTTTTCCTCCTATGATAAAGAAATTCCAATAATTAATTAAGAGGCAATGAGGAATTCCCAGCAGCTGAAGAAGCATGAGGATCCTAACTACTACTTGGGCCTGTTGCACTATGCTTTACCACCTCAGGCAGTCTGGTCCTGTACCCGGAAAAAAATTGTCTCATCCTCGCAATGACAGTCCAGGACCATTTTACATTCATGCTAAAAGCCTCTTGATTGAGCCCTGTGCAGGAAGGTTCTTAATACAGAAGGAGAAGTAGGTGTCATTAAGTGCACTGTTCTGTAGGACTGCTGATGCTGGAGGATGTTGCTGACATGCAGAAGAGATGTGTTGAAAGGCTGAGGAGGGTAGAATCCACAACGCACCTCCACAAGGGTAGGCATCTCTGCGAAACAAACAAAATACCTGGATGTGTAGGAGTAGGTCTGCCTTTCTCAGGATGGTAGTAAGGTATTTCATGCACGAGTCCAAGACAGAATGGTCAGAGCCACCTCTAACATACCACATGGCTGTGAACTTTCCAACAACTTTCCTTAAAGGCACCAACAGTTCTGTTCTTTTATTTTTCAAACAATGATGAGAAAAAGAATGGGAAAGTTCCAAATCCTCCTTGCAGACTTCACCAGAGTTAAGTGGGTATAGCAATAACATTTGAAAGGCTTGCTGAAACACATCCAAAAATGCTTCCAAGGCAGCAGTCTGTCTGATGGAAACAGCACTTCAGTAAGCACAACTAAACTGGAACAATAATTTCAAACAGGAAGATTTCTGAAGTCTTTGCTGAACTGGAGAGAGGCAGATTTAGAGTAGATATAAGGAGGAATTTCTTCACAATGAGAGTGGTGAGACACTGGAACAGGTTGCCCAGGGAAGCTATGGCTGCCCCGGGAAGCTGTGGCTGCTCCATCCCTGGAGGTGTTCAAGGCCAGGTTGGATGGGGCCTTGGGCAGCCTGATCTAGTGGAAGGTGTCCCTGCCTATGGCAGGGAAATAGATGATCTTTAAGGTCCCTTCCAACCCAAACTACTCTATGATTCTAACTGCAGTGAAAACAGCTAAACTACTCTGTGCCAAAGGGGTAGCACAAGGTGCTGGAAGCATGCTGAAATGTTGCCTATTTCTATTCCTACATATCGCCTATGTGAACATGCATTTTTCTCCCATCAATTAATTGGATATGACAGAATGAAAGCTTCAAGCTTTATAACAAGATCTATAATTAGTACAACTACAATGTATTCATATGTGTGTCCATGCGTAAATAATCCAGAATATATTTTATTCTCTTACCATTAATGTCTCCAACTAAAACTGCAGCAGAGTATTCCTCTTTGCTTTTATTATTATACATCTGAGTCTGGAGCTCTGAACTTCAGTTGCAGCAAACACTGCGATGAGTCTGCTAGTACCATATTCCAAAATATTATGCTAATACTATATTCAAACAGTTTGTAAAACACTGACATTTCTGCTAATTCTGCTAATGCCAAGATAAATTGGGCAGATTTTGCTCAGTCTTCATCGAAGCAGGAAAAGAGTTTCTTGCTCTTTTTCAGTTAAGAACAACTTTTGTTGTTTTTTGGGAGGGGGCTAGGAGGAGGAAGAAGAGATCAGCTATATCACTGAATTGCATTTAACCTATTTATTCCTCATGTTGAAATGTAAGAGAGTGATTTGGAAATCAAGACACTGCCACTGTTTTATATGCAATTTCTAAAATATCACATTTTTCAGCATTCCATCCTGAGAAAAACATAACTTCAGAAGGTTGAACTCTGAGAAAGTTACTGTCGTAGCGTATGAAGAGTTAATAAAAGAATCATGAGGCTCAGAAAGAGAATAAATCAGACAATTCATCTAATAGCATAGTTAATTCTGTCACACTTCACTACAAAATAGATGGTAGCAAATAGAATTACTAGCACCTGAGTCAGCTTTTGGCTGCTGAAAAAACATTAATATTCACCTAAACATTAAGCATTTTTGACAGAAATAAACTATCAAACTGTAGATGCCTCTGTCTTATTTAGTCAAGAACATTATAACATCTAAGCCTAGTGAATCTGCTTTAAATAGGCATAATTCAATCACACGTTATTCCAGCATGAAGAAGCATTTCATTTGTTGCCATCTGGAATTGGACTGGTATGAATGAGGGACCTTGGTTTCAGAGTTTTGTTGCAATTCCACTGTCTAGCTTTATTAAACTAGATCAAGTACTTCTCAAAGTGTAGTTTGCAAGTGAAATTTAATCTCTTTTTTTTTTTCTGCCTAAGATTAGATTTCAGGGCTTGAACTGACTCATGTCATAGCTGCAGAGCCATTAATACCATCGTAAATGAGGGTTGGAAGAGAGGGCTGCAAGGGTTAATGCCAGCTAAGGACGTAAGGATAACTACCTTTAATCACAAGCAATGACCCAGTTCCCTCAGGACTAGGGAACTGTGATTTCTGCTGCATCCAGTAATTACTACAGATAGGTTTAGGTTTTCTGCCTGGAAGGAGCACAGATGCAGCTGTCCCAGGGAATGTTGCACTTTCAAGAAATTTCAAAAACAGTAAACCAGACAGAGAGAGATAGAGAGATATATCTAAACATAATTTATTAAGACTACTGCTGCATTCCCGGCATCCTAAAAACACATGCAGTCTTAGGCTGCCACCGGGACTAGGCATACTACAAAGAATTTCAAGCTGGAGTTTTAGGAGAAGGCAAATTTTAGCTTTTCATCCAAGAAAATAAATAAAAAAAAAGAAAAAAATTACAAAAGTGATGAAATCATTAGCACAAAACCTAATGCAACTAATTAAGTTAGTGGAAAAGGTGCTGCTCATTTAAACTTTTCTTGAGTCAAGCAAATCAGGCTGACAGTTTTGATTAGAAGCTTTAGGGACTGATAAGAATTTCCCTGTCAAACACCATCAACTAACATTGCCACTAAGACAAGTGCACACCTCTTCTGTGGTCTGTCCTTTCTGACCCAGAGTTGCTTAGTTTCTGTGAAGGCAGATTTAAGAAAACTTGCAGAAAACTTGTTCAGTTTTGGGAAGCTTACCAAAAGGAAAAAAATTCCATGCTGATGACCCTTGAAGTTATTACTTAAACCATGGCATTGCAATAACTCCATAAAAATCCCTATTGTGCTCACTCAGAGCACTACACCTTTGACAAAATAACTGTCATTCTCAATGGGCATTTTTTAAAGTATGTTTTTCTTTAATTACCTCAACAGCTTAGAAAAACTTAAAACCTCTATCACTATGCATGACAGTTTAGAAAGGAAGCATAGAGCGGAGTGATTGTTAAGGGAAGAGGAGCTTTATAAAATGTTTTGACAAAAAGGAGAGCTTGAAGACTCAGATATGAAAAGTCCTGGAAAAAGCAGGTAAGATGTGAGTAGTACAAACAATTAGTTACTGATAAAAAAGAAAAATCTAGTGAGAGGATTAAACAAGAACTGGCTTTCTAGTCTTTTTCTCTTTCACCAACAAACATCCAATGAGGTCAAAGTAGACCATGCAGTGGACCTAAAGCCTCTGTACAACTTCCTTGCAGAGTTTCCTGCTCACATCTTCAGATGCAAAGAGATTTAATAAATACCTAAGTTTATTCACAACAAAGACAAAGCTGTCTCAAATAATTTTTTAAATCACTACTTAAACGGTTGAGAGCATGATGTTTTTCACTTGTCTGTCTCTCATACAGGAAGTACATTTTATTACACAGGCAAATGCTGCCCTCTATAATACGGAAGTGCTAGCTTCGGTCTTACATTTGGCATCTACAAATTATAAAGACAGAAATTATTGTGCTTCATATATTATCCCTTCTGGAGTTAGGAAACAAATCTATGACTATCTTGGAATATCTGTGCACATATCATTGAATTTTAGTAACTTAGAAGAGTATGGAAATAATTTATAAATCAGACCTCTACTTTTCCTAATTTTTTTCTTTGTTTGTTGGGTGTCTGGGTTTGTTTTTTGTATTGAAGTCTACCCAGCTGCTGTACAGAAAGAATACTCCCTTTTGGTTTTTAGGACTACCTATGCTTTTTGATGCCAGGAGCCCAAGTGCTATTCCTTCCCTTTTCCTCATCCACTGTTTCCTAAGGGAGATAGGTAGCCACCTCTGAGTGTACCATTTGCCTTTGTTGGCAGACATAGAAAAGTCAGGGCTATTTAACTAACCAACTGTAACAGACTGCAATCCATACGACAAATGTTAGCCTTGAGACCTTTTGTACATCCCTTTCCACCCCAAATACCCTAATTAAATTAATAATTCCCATATTTTCCCATGGATAACATGCACTAGACATGGCTACAAGCAGGAAATGGAAGTAAAATGCAAACCCATGCTGCTCTGAAACCAGGGAGTCCGTCACCATCAGAGAAATGTCTGTCTGGTAACAGGTATCTACAATGTAAAGGGACCTTTTGCTGAAGCGAATCACAAAGCAGAAGCTCAGTAGTCTGATCTAAGCAGCATGGCAGGCATAACAGCTCAGAGGAAAGAATAATTAAAGAAAAGAGAAGCAGAATAAAAAGCAACATCTATTTATCACATTGGATCATGGCTGATTAACCTGGTCTCTTTCTTCCTGAATCCATTTCCTGTGAACATGCAAATATGGTAGATCTAACATTTTTTGAGTTAACAAAGGCGTCAGTTTGAATGTTTCAAAAAAAATGGCACTGGAACAGGCAACTGCAATGTGAGCTGGGACATGACTAAAAGCAAGATGACGGTGGAGTAAATTAGCCTTAACAGGACACTTCAAGACAGTTAACCTGTCTTACCTACTCTCCTTGCTTATGCAAACCCTAAGGGTTCAGCTGCTTCAATACAGCAAAAGGGAGGCTGAAAAGGATTGTTTCTGCAGTTGTCAGAGGTAAACAGTAGGAAAACATGGAACAAACCTGTAAAGGAACAATCTTGTTGCAAGAGCAAATGGAAATAAACTGGCCTTGAATTCAACTTGGAAGCTGCAAGACTTCTAACCCTCAGACACTGAGCCTCTGGAAACGGCTTACAACTGATGCAGGTAAAGGTTTCCTTTGGGAGGAGGAAAGGCAAAAAATTAGTAAGTTGTTATGCAGTACAAATGGCTCTTTACTTCGCAGGAGAGGCTGCTCCAAAGGTTTAAAAGGTGTTTCTCAAAGAACACACTTTTCTCAGCTCGAACAGCTGTGCTTACTTGAACAGCTTAAGGGGTTTGGACCTTCCTCCCTTCTCATAAGCTGTCTTCTGCTAGAAGGCAGAAAGGCCTGCCCTCAAAACCTGACTTAGCTTCTCCCTGTGACGAAAATAAGAGTTTTGTGAGCCTGCAGGTAGTTTTAGGCACTTCACTGTAATGACATGCTCCCTATTCTCTGAAGCTGCAGTTAGGCTTTTTGCCATGATTGATTCTTACCATGCTTAAGGCCAGTAATGTATATAACAAAAACAGAAATTACAGAAAAACATCATAGCAAGAAAATCTATATGTAAAGAGTTGCAGTGGAGACTCCAGAGACTTCCCAAATAAAGAGGTTCACCACACCAGGGAAACAGTGTAGCAGAATGGTTTGTCACAAGGAAGGTTCAAGGTGGCTTCCTTCGCTAGGCAGATAACAGGCATCCACACCTCAGGATGCACAGAGAAGGTTCAAAGGCAGCTCATACTCTCTCTCCTACTGCTGCAAAAACAACTCCTCCTAGTCTGCTGGAAGAGCAGAAGATGGCAGCTCCTTTGACCAGAAGGTTTTACAGGTACATGCCTGTTCAGGGACATGCTAAAGGCTTTGATTTTTACTGCCAGCATGTATACAAAGGGCTGGTACTGCTGTTCCCTCTTTTCATTATCATGTTGTGCAGAAAAGCATCCTAAAACAGACCAACTAACACAGATATTGCAAAGCCTGTGAATACGTATGAAACCCTGAACACCATAAATTATAATCACATTAAAGAAAAAAACCTTTGTGTTAGCAAGAGATTTACAGTCTCCCTTTTCCCTTTCATATACTGCCCTCTCAGTGCTGCAGTCCACATCCTGGAAAGAAACTCACTGACTGGAAGATCATATACTTACACTGCTATCTTTTCAAAGGATGTTTTAAAGTGTGCAACATTTTAGCTAAAAATCATAGCATTCCACCTGCATGTACAAGGACTATTTTTAAAAATGATTTTCCAAAGCACAGCTAGAAGATCACAAAGAGTTTACAAGGCACACCTCACCCTTAGCATTCCCACTGTCTTGTGGCATTTCACTGGCAACACCAAAAGTAATCAATAGCTAAAAATCTGAGTGATACTTCCAAATAAATCCTGCACTGGAAGAACAAGTGCTATTCCTAGAGTCCTCGTTTAAGCTAATCTTGTAGTTCTCATTTAAATTAGACCCATGGATCAGACTTTAGCAACCTCTTGTTCACATTCTCATCAAATCAGTTTCCCCATTTCCACTGACATTACCCCAACGTTGGCCACCAAAGGATGGATTTAAGAACAAATTGAAGTACTGAAGACAGACAACAATAGCGTAGGAGGTCAGTGAAATGACTGTCACAACAGTACCTACATATGGCATTTGATTTGTGCCTGGGAAGGATGAAGGAGGAAACTATCTGCAGGGGGATCACCATAACTCATGTCTCTCTCACTGCTTGTTGGTGAAGTTTTGATTTGGCAAAGGGTACTGCCCAGATTCCTTCCTTACAGGACGGGGCTAAATCATTTTTGCTTACTTTCAGCATCTGTGTCACTCTTCACCTGCCTGCCCAAAGCAGTAGAAAACGTGTAGAGATCTTTCAGCCAAATCCTATACAAGAACCTCCAGAACAGCAACTGTAAAAGTCCTCTCCAGAGGCCTCAGCTTCAGCTTCATCACATTGGTCCACCACATGAAAATCAGAGTACTTCCAGAAATTGACACAAAGGTATGCCTGTGATATACCAGGAAGGGGTGAACTTCTATAAAGGGAAAAAATGGCAGACCATGTTTGGAAAGGCTCTGAAGTACATTCACTACATCTCTGATATTAAATGATTTTGGAACTTTCCATATTGTGGTTTGTGAAGTTACTTATTTAAGTAACACCTGAAAGAAATTTAAGGTGTACAGGATATGCCACAGCATTAAAAAAACTAACCTGAAGAGTCATTTTAATAATAAAGAAGACTACAATTAAAGCTCTTTGGAACCAAGAAGCTATTACACTGTTGTCCTTTAGGAAAAAGATCTATCTTTGCCAGAGCAATGAGTTCTATTCTCTTCCTTCAGCTAAATATAATGTAGTGTCATAAATCTATCAAACTGCATTGCAATATGACCTGCACAGATCAAAAGAAGTATCTACTAATTTCATTCATGCGTTAACGTCTTCTTTTTTCTCACCTGCCACACTGATTTTTAAAAAATTTCCTCAGCAGTGATCAATTCACTCATCAGTAAATATTTTGTTTATATGCGTGAAGAATCTGCCACCATAATAACTCAGTTCTGAGCACTTTCTAAAAGGATTATCGTTGCTTTTGGATTCCCATGGCTTTAAATGATTATACAGTCTTGAATTATCATTTTTCTGTGTGTCACTTGTGACCATCTGCACAGAAGCTAAAATTATATCTCTGTGCATGCATATGTCTGTATGTTTGATTACAAGTGTGAGACTAGACACAAAAATGTTAAGGTAAAAAATGCAAGCTCTAGAAGTTTGAAAAGAGCCAGTAGAAAGAGTGCACAGACAGTCCTAAGCAGCTCTGTTACATGCCGATGATTTGAGAAAAATTTTAGCTATATGAGTATACCCATTTCCGTATTGCACCATACAGCCCCTGCACTGCACACTGAGGCCTTTCCCTACAGACTCTTCCCATGTTAGACTCTTCAGCTTAGCAATCAGAGCAGACAAGGTCTGTAGTGGTGCAAGGTGTGGTAATAGTCTTAGAATAACTGTTTTGTTTAATTTCCATATATTCAGACACACATGATATTGATATCAAGAAGGAGGGAAGTTAGAAATAGCGTTTCTTTCTCACATGGCATCCCATTTTCATTATTGTTCCCTCTGCTGTGAGGCACTTCTGTCTCCAGCATCGATATGAAGCAGTATTATTCTCCTGTATTTCGTTCAAATCATCTTTATGTTGATATTTATCAGATAAATTTGTGTTCTGAACAGTATGCTAGGAGCATATTATACCTGGACTCTGCAGATTCTGTATTTTAATGATAAATGATAAACAAGCTGCTGTATGGGAACTGCCACCCCTGAGTATATAAGCATGATCTGGTGCCTGTTGTACCACTAAAACAGTGCTTAGATTTGGGTTTCTGTAATGCGTTTACTATAAAAACACAAAATATTTACAAACCTCCTTGCAGATCTTGGCAGAAACTAGATACAAAGTAATTTCATGCTGCATGAAATCCCAGTCTATATGTAAGTGTTGAAAAAATTCCATGCAGTATTTAAAAACTTAATTCAGAGTTAAATTTCCCTGATATGCTCAAAGCCCAAGGAGTGTAAAGCAAACTCATGAACTAGCTCAGACATACAGTTGATGTTTGTTGATGTCACAGCAGTACCTTTTCCAGTGACTCTTTCATAGCATTGATTTATAGTTACCCAAACGCTCCTAGAAGTCATTTCTTGTCTACATGTTTGGCCAGAAAGAAGAGGAAATTCCCTGTTTTCATCAGTTCTGACTTCATTCTAGCAGCTCCGCGCTCCATTACAGTGTGTCCTGAAATGGATGCAGCAAAAGAGTCTGAGCAATTCTAACCCACGCGACCTGACAAATTGTGACTCATGCTTTTAATCAGAGCCAAGAAACAACATTTTGCTGCAACATTTCATCCTGCAAGTGCACTAAGAGGAACAGAGGAAGGGGAAGGCATTTTCTGTTTTCAAGTGGAAATAGGTTACACAGGCTTACAGAGAATTAATTGTGTACAAATAATTATTAGAATTGATGGTATCTGCTGTTCTGATTTTTTCTGAGGCTAATGTTTGAGCAAATTGTAAAGATCAAAAGTTATGGCTTAATGAGAGGATGGGAAGGATGGAAGGAGAGAAGAAAAACACAAAGCACTTTGTGGACCCAAAATAAGAAATGACAGGTCATGACATACCTCACACCAAAAAGACCACCAGTTTCTGCAGTAACATGGGAGTATGAATATATATTTGGTTTAATTCCAAATATTCCAGTGACTAGTTCAAGAAATTTAATGTGCTACCTTTCAGTTAAGTCTTAAACAATAATATTTTTTCCCAATATATATTTTACTGTGTTTTCGCATCCCAGTATAACATTGCTACCAAAGAAGGCATAAGTAGTGGCATTGGGCTAGTTATTTCCGTATGTTGAACCAAAGAGGTATTTTTTTCTGTATGCTCAAAATTGTAACAAGGAGCCTAGTTTTGTAAGCTGTAATGTCCCCCTGATTATAATTACACAATTATGTTTATACAAAAGAAAGCCACAAAATTATTTAACTTAATCTTTAGTTTACCCTTTGCATTTTGTTGTGTATTAATTTTAATCCTACTTTTCAGCTAAAATTGATCATCCTGGGACACAGAGAGCTCTTGGAGGGATTCCATTCTTCTTATTTGTATTGGAGAGCAATTAAAACAATCACATTTAAACATAAATTCAAAAGGCCTATTGATTTTCTTCTGCTGAAGAACTTCAGTATGTGGCCAGGAAAAACCTATTCCTGCCTATGCAAATCACAGCTCTCACTACTCTGCTGGGTCAATTTCACCACCACAACACAAAAATTTGCTTACAACATTGAGATTCAGTCGACTTGCATAACTAATAGCCTCAGCAGCTGGCTTACAGCAGGAAATATCTTTGCTGGAACTCTTGCCTCAAAAAGAAGAGGGAGGGGGGAGCCATTCTACAATGCCCCTGAGATTTAGAGGCAACACCTTGCAGATGTCCTGCTCCTTGGGAAAGAGGGCAGATATGCCCTCCCTCTCCCCAGGACAACCTCCAGAGGTAAGTTTTGAAGAAAAAAATCGTACAGACTTGCCATGCTAGTATATTGGACTGCCTTATATGTGCAAGATATTTAAATTTCATTCCTGAAGTACTTTAGGTTTAGTGTTGTTTCCTGGGTTTTATTTTAATGGACACATTGGTGACAGGTGTGAAAATTCAGCTGCAGCAAAGCAGAAGATCTTGGAGGTGAAAATGGTGGTGTGACCAACAAGGCATACAGGACATTTTACTGTCTTGTTGGAATATACCCTAAGATTCCTACAAGCCACACCTTAGTCCATTAAAGTCTTGTTTACAATGCTAAAGCCAAGTACTCCTTTCACAGCATTTTCAAAGTATTCCAAACAAGAGTCAAGAAACTGTAGTGCACAAGATGACTTTTCAAACAAACTATACTGAAGCAGATCAGAAGTGTCATTTCCCCAGTTTTAAGCCTCCTTAGTTTTCCTAATTCTCTGTTATGAAATCTTGTAATACTCTAGGAGGTCTTATTTTAACAGGATGACAGTCTCTAATTATATACTGAAAAAATTGAAAAAAACCCGCCTTCGAGCACAAAAGAAAAACAACTCTGCCTGTGTGTATTTGTAAACAAGTTTCCAGCTCCCTAAAGTCTATTTGAAGTAGAATATGCAAAACTGTTAACTGTTTAGGAGTTAGTGCAGACAATTACTGGTTTAATACAATAGCACACAGCATCAGTCACCAGCCTTTTTTTCACAAAGCCTTTCTCTTGAAACAATTATTCATTAAGCAACCTAGAATTAGCCATCAAGCTTAAATCTGGGTAAGTGTCCCCTGTGTGTGTTTCATTTTCAAACACCTGTAGCTGACACAGTTGTCTCAGTTCATAGGAAGGTTTCTCCTGTTGCCAGATAACTAAGCGCATGCTTGAGATCCATTTACTGTTCATACAGCCATACAGCATCCACACAGCCAAGTCTGCTCAGACCCTATTTGAACTTTTCACTCCAAATATACTTGCAATACCCCACAGGAACTTGATTCAGAGTCACTCTCAACAGCGATTGGTGTAAATGTTGATCATGTTTTAACCTAATTAGTTGTCTATTTAGCTCAAAGTTGCTGGATGTAGGGCATCTCCTTAGAATCATGAACCCTTTGTCTTCCCAAAAAGGACTGAGTCTCCGTTGTGACAGGAGGATCAGACTTTGGCATTTAGTCGGAAGAAGCTGCACACCTGCATCTCTAGCAGGCTGTCTAGCTTGTACTGTTCTCTTGGTGCCAGCTTCTCTCCTGTACTTTCTCCCTGCCAGTATAACACGGAGACCCTAAGAATTAAATTATAAAATGTGACTTTTCCCAGGGAATTAAAAAGGCACAGAAAAAAACCTATTAAATAATTCTTATTCTGAACCAATAAAATAGGATTTTTTATTTATTTTTAAATCACCTAGTCGCCACAGCAGCAAAATAACACTAAGGCTTCCTGACTTTAATAACCTTCCCACCCAGGAGGATTTAACTTGTGAATCACTGACGTATGCAGACTGCTGGCAGAGTCATATCTATACACAAAGTATATGACATAAAATGATGTAGCATAATAGAACCTAAAGTGTCTGCGATGCATCTGCAATATGCATGCATGCTTTAAACAAGGGTTAATAAAAATAACTCACCAACAAGCAGAAACAACACAAAAGTCATGCACGCAGATTACAGCTAGTAAGGGATTAATAAATTGTCAATGAAGGAAAAGGAAAAAAACTAGCTGTAAGTTCAGCTCAAGAAGCAAACACTGGGACTCTCTTACAGCCTAGGTTTCTTTTCTCTTTTTTTTCTTTAACTGAAGAAGGAATGAGTTAAAGTCCATTTCAAGGTGTGGTTCTAACTCCTCCTAGCAAAACTACCAGTGCAGAAGTGTGTCTGCCCATCTTTCTTGTGTTACCTTGAAAGGCGGGTATGAAGCCCCAGGTAAAACAGCCACAAACTACTCTCTGAGGGACACTGCTGTATAATCCTCTAAACGTGTGACTTGCTTGTTACTAGGACAAATTTGTTAAAAATGCAGATTTAAACAAAATTAACTTTAGATATTTCAATGAAAACAACAGCTACCCTGGGTCTACGAAGCAGTTTCTGACATGGGCATTTGGGTTTTGTACTTACTTTTGCAGCACGCAACTACAATCTCACAACATGAGCTTCTATGTATATTGAAAAATGCACTGTTCCTTGCTAAGGATTCTGGCTGAGAAAACTGTCTGTGTCCATGTGCTAACTCATCTACTCATTTACTTAACATGGTAGTCAACTGAGTCAAGATACTCATAGGCTTCTGGATCTGGCAGGATGAGGCTTTCAAACTCATATTTGTATGCCCCTCAGCAAAGCACCTGTAAGAGACACATATTCTAAATAGGCGAATGAATAAAAAAGCATTAGAGTGAACCACACACACAAGCGTTAATATGGGAAATTAAAATCACCCAACTGAAAGCTCAACTCATCAAGAAGCAAACCTACTACAAATCTGATTAATCAGCTGTCTTTAGAGTTTAGGACAGGTGATACACAACAAATTTGCTAAAGCAAGAAAAATGGCATTAAGGATATTAATTTTACTTTTTAATGTATCAGAAATGTGTCACAAATATTGGTACTTCCTTAAGAGAAAAATCACACCTGCGGGTAGTCGGCAGTAACATCTTGCATGACACATGAAGGCACACAGGTGGGTTTTAACCATCCCTTTTCAGTTACCACAAATTCCATGTTGCCCCATCCAACCACAAGTATTTTGAAGAAGAGTGTTGTTACACGTATTTGGTCAAAAAATAGTCATTTGAAACACCACATTACTGAAAGCAATTGCTTATGAAAGCAATTGGACATAAAAGCAATCAGTTTTCAAGGTCACATGAGATGTGTGGTTCCTAGGGGTTACCTTTTTTTATTCCAAAACCTACTCTACTCCTATGTCAAGCATAGACACTTTAAAGGGCTATCTGTGGAAATGAAGTCAAAATGAATGAGTTTTCATCCACAAAGACGTATTTGAAGAGCTCAGCAAGCTGAAGCCTGGCATTCACACTGGTAACCATACTAGTAGTCCCCTATTCCATTTATTTTTACAGCTACCACGTGGTCTAGTAGATGGCCTATAATATCAAGACATCCCTAAATTCAGCGGATAAACACACAGCAGAGATTTCTGTACATCAATTTAATTCTGAGGGGAAATATTAAAAAAACAGGTGTAGCAGTTGAAATTCAGAGCTGTCTTTAAAGAGTTTCTAACCTTTACTTCAAGCAAGAAAGTTGTAAAATTTATAAACTTCAAACATCGGTTACAATTCCAGGCAAAAAGGTACTGCCATTAACAGAAAAAGTGATAGTGAGAATTGAAAGAGGGTAAAATTACACCTCTTGGAATTAATCAGTATATTTATTTCTGATATAACCTCTGATCCCAATAACAATGTTCACCATTATCTTTAAGCATGCCTGTATTAATTAATTAAAGTATTTCAAGCATCTGGAGCATCAGGACAATAGGACTCTCAAAACCACCCTTACAATGACAGGCATTGACGTGCTGCATTGGGGGAATAAGTAGTTCAATCAGCATGTACCAGGACTGTAGCGTGAGGAAAAAGCAGAGCAGTGAAGCAGCCTGAATCCCTTGAGGTGTTCAGGCAAATGCAGCACATATCAACTTGGTCAGAAAAAAAACTCCTGAGAATTGCAGAGGCAAAATAGAAAACAAACAAACTAAGCAGGCTCCATCTTTTCCTCTGCAAATCTGTACTATTTTCTTTCATATTTTGGTGGAGATTTTTTGGTTTGTATTTAATATTACATGCAATGTTCCTACATGTTCTGGCGAATGGACAGAGGCTTGTCAAGAGCAATATTGGCCTCTCACGCTTTTCCATCAATGAAAGAATCACAGTGCCATTTTGCACACAATTATCAAAAGTCTGGGAAAGGCTCAGTGAGGCTTTGAGATCTGTGGGTGGTCTGGTCCTGCTGAAGAGGAAGGGAGCAGTCTTTCCATGGGGGCAGCAGCTCAGGAAGGTAGATCACAGGCTATGACACAGAGGGTCTTTCCTCTAGAACATCCTATGAGAGGAGACAGGGAATTGCAATGGGTTGGAAGGCAAAGCCCAAACTCCCCTCAGCTTTTCCCTTCCATACTTCCAGGGGGGAAAAGGGATGCAAGGTGGAGATGAGGCAGATGCACACCAAGAAGAGTGGGTGCAGATCAAACTGGAACACATCAGATAGTACAGGGAGCAGCACACAAAGCCAGCATTCACCCTTGAGAGTTTTGGTATCACATCGAGCTTGAGTTCAAAACCCCAGTGTTGGGGTAATGTTGGTACATCACCCACAACCAATGGAGACCTCCATTGGTTCCGCAAGAGAAAACATGCGGGAAAATTTACACTTGACCTTCAAGTGCATAAAATGCAGAAAATTTTAAAAATGGACGATACAGTAACGTTTCTGTGAACAGCCCAGAGTATGAACGGCTGGATCTTTGTATTACAGAGAAAGGAGCTGGAATGGTCCAAGCGCAAAAAGATTAAAGGACCTACAGTGCACAGGGACAGTAAATAGGAACACTGCACACTTCTGCTCAGAGATATGTGGATTTCTTGTCTTTAGGGTAGCAATATATTTTCCAGATCACAAGCTATCTTCCGGAATATGTATTCCCACTGTACAATATCACTTACATTAAATTAAACTGTTAGAGTAATCATCTATAAAATGATTTTGACATCATTGTGTATTTGGAGGCAGAGCAGTAGAGGCAGATGGAGATGTGATCTGTAAATAAAAAAAGTGGTTCTTCATAGGCAAATTAAGGAAGAATGAGTTTTACTAGTAGTATTCTCAATAGTATACAAACATTAAAAAAAATAAGAACAAATCTCCTATGCTTTCGTTTTTAAAAAGTTGTGAGCATCGCTCAGCATCATTCTGGTCAGCACCATCTGCTGGCTCCTAATAATATTACAAACTGTATTTCCTACTTCACATTTATTCGTTCCATCATTATTACCTGTTGCACCCGTGTGTTACTGTGCTTTGCAACCAACAGGCATAAGAGCAGGAAAAAGTTGCTTGTAGGAAATAACATCTCTGTGTGACCTTTCTTCTTCCTGAACATTGTTACATTTAAAGGGAACACAGCTAACTGTAGTGCCTTCAATCCAGCATTTCAGCTACAGATCTTTTTATATGTACAATGTAAGTAACGGTGTGCATCAGGTCTCAAAAATATAAAAGAGGAATGAGAACAACTTTTGTATCTTGCTAAAATTTGATATTGTGAAGTAGAGTTGTATGTATGCATTGAAGGGAGAATGTGCACCCCCAGGGCATATTCCAGCTACCAGTGCATGCCAGATTGTCACACCAACGGATCTACAGGAATCATAAAAGTGGATACTTTCTGGCAGAATGAATAAATGCTAGAGAACATAGATCCCTACTCCACCATACATCAAAGAAGAAGCATAAATTCAGACTCGTCTTAATTGATCCCTTTGCATCCAAAGAATCACTGCAACTCAAGTACTTTCAGTGAAGAAGCCTAGCAAGTTTTTTTCCAACAAAAAAAATCTGGAAAAGGGGGAAAAAACTGAATTAATACCAACTGACTTTAGGCACTGCAGTGCCAAAATTAGGATTTAATCATCCTATGCTGCCTGGATAGTCAGCACTGGAAGATCTCAAGGTGGGCTGGATTTTCCCTTGAGCTACATAGCCACCTCCCATGAGAGAGAGCAAAAAATAACCAAAGATTAATCTGAATTCCAATCTCTGAGCCTGCGACTTTACTTACAGTCTTAAATGTGTGGAGAGACTAGTCTCATTTCCTTTCTGTTTCTCCAGTGAGATAAATAATGCATATTAAGAATTCCACTTAGAGATGAGTTAAAGGTTTTGACTGAACGATATGCCAGCCAAAATATTCAGTTACCATTGTCCTGATCCTAAGCAGACACGTGGACAGTGTTCTCCATGTGCTTTTGTATGGTAAAACGGATTTAGCAGGGCAGCAATATCAGCATCTGTATCAGCTCTTTATCCAATACCTTAGCAGTAAGAGCATTCACTCACCTTGTGAAACGCAGGGTACTTTATAACTTGTCAGAGGGTTGGTAGCATTTCAGTCCAATGTAATTTGTGTGGGCAATGCTCTGCGTGAGTCACAGGCCTTTGGGAGGTCAGTACTAAATGTGCCCCAAGGCATTCACTCTTACGAAGCAAAACAAGACATGGCATCTAAATCTCCTTTCATTTATATTTTTCAGGCTTTTCTCAATTTCAGAGGATACTTATCTACAGAAAATTACATGTTTAGAAGATACTCTTTCTGTCTGATCAGCAAACGTGAAAATACTGAGAGTTTCTTTGAAGAAACTGGAGAAACGTTGTGAACATAAGAATTTCCATTCTAGGTCAGACAAATGGTCCATCTTCAACAAAACAGCAATGTCTATCTAGTGTTTAGGGACAGCACATGAAACTGGATACTTCCTACAGACCTCTCTCCTTGTAATTCTTCAGCATCTACACTTTTGTCTTAGGCATTTGGAGCCTACAGCCTTCACTTTTTCCTGAATGGTGTCCAAAAATTCATCTGACCCCTTTTGTACACGAGAATTTTATTGCTGACCATGGTAAAAAATCTTTATCTATTATTAAACTGATCTACCAGGTTTAGTGAGAGCTCCCTCATTCTCATGTTGATGTATTCAGTGAATATCAGCTCTGCTCTCACACTACTTCCTTAATGATATCATACATCCTTGCTCATATTCCCTCAGAGCTTTCTGCTCTCCCAACTTAAGAGTCCTTGCCTTTTAATCTGCCCTTGTAGAGCAGAAACTCCAGCTCTAAGATCATTTTTGTTGCATATATAAACAAACATAAATATATGTGGCTCCATTACATCTTTCTTGAGAAATAGCAACCAGAACTGCACAAAGAGCTCAAGATGTGGGTGTGCCAAAGTTTTAAACAATGGCAAAATTATGCCCTCTGGTCTTGTTCCCAGTACCCCTGATGATGATGCCAAACATTTTCCTCGCTTTTTTTGGCTGACTCTTCACTTTGAGCTAACAATTGCAGTCACCTGTAAACGATGATTCCAAGACCCCTCTCCTGAGCTGTAACTATCAGTGTCATGTTCAACATTATACAAAGAGATCTTAGACTGCTTGACCCTGTAAGCACAACTTTATGGTTGCTTGCACTGAAGCTCACCTACTCCATTTTTCACCCATGCACTCAATTTAGAGAGATGCTTCTGGAGGGCATTGCTCTTGGTGTGACACTTGACTACCAGCATTCATCTACAGACTTTGAGATTTGACTGTGCACTGCCTGGTCAAGGCTTTGAATTAACTTAGACAAATCAAATTCACATAACAGACCTAATATCCTTTTTAAAGGCTTATTTGGGTTTGTTGAGGTTTTTTACCATGAGGGGTCACTGAGTTATCAGCATATTTCTTCATTCCTAAAAACACTTTGATAATGTGTGACATTACTGAGTGGATGTGGTCTTGGTGTATTTAACAATAATCCTGTATTTCAGAAAGATGGTAGGGAAAGATAAAGCACCTCAGCTGGTACGGTGACTTATGTTTCATAAGTTTTACATTTACGCATATGGTAGGATGGTTCGAAGTGTTTTCCAAGCTGAGATAGTTTCTCTTTGTAGCCTGTCTCCCATGCCTCTTGAATTTACAATCTTGGGTTCCTGTTGGTTACTTCTTCTCTTGCCAGCACAACTGTGTGAAGTGCAATGATACTCTCTCTCATGCCTCATGTCAATGTAAACTCAGGTCTGTTTCTGATCTCAGTGAAATCTGCTGAAAAACTGAGGTAGATTTTGATGCAGAAACAAAGAAACATATATTTTCTGTGAAGCTGTAAGTCAATATACTAACAAAACAGCACAAACTGTGGGTGAGGCAAGTGCTAGACATAGAATGAAAATGGAGCAGGATCCCATTTCTATTAAATTCAGCAGGGAAACATACTTTACTTTCGTTAGGTGGACTCAGACTTGTTTGCAGACATGCGGTAGAACTACAAATAAATTGAAAATTTTCTTCTTTCACTTATCCTGTCCAAAAGAATACAATTTACTGTAATACTCAATGCAATAATGTGATTCCATACCACTAGTGGATCTTGAACAGATATCTGCCTCCTCCAAAGAGGTGTTTGGTTGACAATTGTTTGTTAAAAAAAAAACCAACCATATTAGCTATTGTCAAACTGCACAATAAGAATAGAGAATGAAAGAAAGGAGTATACATCTGCCTCTAAAACTGTCTGAAACTAACAGTATTATAGTGCAAGAAATAAAACCAGTTGACAAAAACATCGCAAGATTTGGCAGGATTAAATTTCTGGAGGTTTGCTGGGCTCAGTAAAATCAGAGCATTGAAGAAAAAGGGGCAAAGGGTACCCTTTGGCTTAAAACCTTTCGCTTTGAGTCTTGCCAAGCGTCAGTACTCCAGTTAGCTACAGATCTATGTTTTCATTCTGCTAAGACACTGACACTTCAATAGTACCTACAGACTTCTGCATAATCTTGTCTTCATCTGAATCTGCCTGCTGACAAGTGATATTTGAGGCTGAGTCGTCTGTCTCGGATAACCACTAGAGATCATTCCACTCATTGCACTACTTCTGAATTAATTGATGTCATTTTATTCTGTCATCACTCCAATTTTCTTAAATGAGAAAGTATGAATCCACATATTTATAATTTGAATGTGAATTAAAGTTACAGGCTTTCAGATTTAGGTCTTTTTGAATGCTAAGGGACGTTTTCCTCAAATAAAGCAAAACAACAGTTCATTGTGTACTAGAAGGTCCACAGAGAGAAATAAGGCTGAAAATCTAGCCACACACTCAAATGCAGCTATGCTAGTTTCTGTTAGCTGAGGACATGGTCCACATTCGTCAATTAAACAAAATTAAGTATGCTGCTTATTATGCAGCTATAACCTTCATTTATTTTATATGCAATGATATAATTAATCTTGGGGAAAAAAAATATTGATAAATTCTTGGCTCTCTTACTTCATGTGTTGGAGGGCTGTGCTGGCCTTAGCAGCCAGCCAGATTCCATACCACTGTGCAGGATACCTTGTCTCCAGGCTCTCTCAGCTCTTCCCCTTTCTTTTTAGATAAAGACATTTAATTATCCAGCTTCACATTAAAGAGACTGGTTAAGACTCTATCCTGCATAGGCCTGTCCTCTTCAACAGTGCCCCAAGAACCAACACTACTATAACTTGTCTTACTTGCTTCCAGAGAGTTAGATCATCCATAATTTTGGACCACTTTATCTATGAAGAGAAATTGTTTTCCAAGGGCTTTTATCAGCAAGCTGGGAACATGTACAAAATGTCCCTCCTTTCAGTTTCTATCTGGGCAAGACTTAACTGGTGCCGTAGAACAGCCCTTTCTGCACTCTCTTTGCAAGTGTTTACAACGAAGGCTGCTTCTCTGATGTTTCAAGAATACTTCACCGTTCCATTCCCTTTTTACATTTTCATTCTGCCATTGAACTGTGTAGTACTCTTTGTATACTTGTAGGTATGTTTACAGACACAGATAACAGTATAGGGTATTAATTTTGTATTTGAAATGCCAGGCCTATCAGGTGTTTTCACATAGCAGACAGAAAAGCTATCCTGGACACTTTTATTTGCAGTAACAAAAAAAACAAACCAAACCAAAACACAACCACTTACAAAAATGTGAAAACTTGGAATTACAAGAAAAAAAAAAAAAAAAACGAAAGAAAAGACAATTCAGGAGAACTAGAATAAAAGCTAAGTATTTTAACCCACCTAACAACAAGCCCAGGGTTCTGGTTGACTACAAAATTGCTATTTTCACAATGCATACTATTTGCCAAATTTGAAGTGACAGCTAACAGAAAAGGATCCTGGAGATAAAACACTAGGATTTTTTTTCAATAAAATGAAGAATTACTCACTAGCAAGTCTCTTTAATGGCTATAATAGTACATAAAATGGCTTTTCTGGAAGAGCTCAGCTCTGACCATGTAG
This sequence comes from Cuculus canorus, assembly GCF_017976375.1. Classification (NCBI taxonomy): domain Eukaryota; kingdom Metazoa; phylum Chordata; class Aves; order Cuculiformes; family Cuculidae; genus Cuculus; species Cuculus canorus. The sequence goes on along the minus strand of NC_071402.1, from coordinate 107,745,583 downwards.
AACTTCAGAGGATTAAGAAATAAAAAAAAGTAGTCCAAGTTCACAGAACTAGACTAATAAGTTTGAGTGCTAAAACTAGGATGCAGTTTGAGGCAGGGCTTCTTCTTAGTTTTAGTTTATCATTCTCTCAAATAATACACTGGCATAACGTTGTCATGTCATATTCCATTTGCCATTAATTTTGCCTTCATGTGCCTGCCATGTGAATTTCAAAAATTATTTCAGTTGTCAATCAATGCAAAATAATACGTCTTTAAAAACACAGCCCAAATCCCAAACCATAAATTCAGTAACACATTTTCTTTTCTGTCTTGTTCTACATCAGCGTCAGCTCAGAAGCCTAGCAGTTTACTAAGAGCTTTTTCATACCCTGCTCCTAACATTGCTCTGTCAGATTTGTTTATGGCAGTTGACTTGCATCCTCTACACTCTACAGAATTACATCACTAGAAACCAGGCAGAGGTGAAGAGGACTGGCATTCAGCTGCCTTGACTATTATTCTCCAGGAAGGAAGAAGTAAGGAGACAGTATTTCTTCAGCTATCTGTAACACCAGGATGGGTTGCAGATGTCTCTTTCATCTTGCACAGTTTTTTTAAACTTCCTGCTGTTATTAATGCTAAGCAATCTGTTCATCGACTGGGGAGAGAGTAGCCCAGTGTAGAGTTCTCTCTATCATCAGGATGCTCGCTTAGATATTCATATAGTCCTTCATATACTCTGCTAAGCTAAGGCAAGTTTTGCCTTCAATGAGCTTACAGGAGAAAAGCCCCTTGTGATGAACTTAGTGGGACAGTTTGTGTGACAGTGGACCACCAGGTGAAAAGGTGGAGGCAGCTAAAGGGCAATGTAACATAAGCAGTACCTTATGAATAGGTCTGAAAGGTTTTGTAGGGATCAGTTAACTTCTTATGTCACATTACAGCCACAACTCAATACCAAGACACGAATTGGTCTTGAGTAACCTACTACTATCTTATTCTTCAACATTTCCAAGGCTGCGTGTAACCAAAAGGTGATTTAACTACACAAGCATCTGTGAATCCCTGACACTGGGTTAGGTCTGGGGTTGCTGATTATACTAGCTGGTCCATGATCACGACTGCAGCATGGTAGTTTGATATTTTATTTAGTAAGTTACAATATTGAAGCTCTGTTTACACAGAAACATATTCTTAAAGCCCTTATTGAGAACTCAAAAAAACAATGCTATGCAAATTTTTAAAATTACCCTAAAGACACGTAAGAATCAATGCTTTAAAAAACAAAATGAATTTTAAAAAGAATAGTAGTGTATCCCATTTACTAAAATGATTAGACAGAATAGTGCATCACCCAATATTCATGGAATAGAACATAATAAAATGTGTTACTATAGAATTGACAAAAAGTTATGGGAAACCATATAAGAGAGTATATGCGCCTAATAAAATATGGGTTGCAGCTTGCTACAAATCAGAAATAGATAAATATTTTACTTCCAGCAAAAAATCCTTAGAAAAGCAATTTAGACTGAAGATACTGGAAAAAAAAATATTTAAAAGACTCAGAGCTGAGCCCAGACTTATCTTTCCTCTTTTTTAAATATTTGGACAGAGTTATTTTAGCCCTTCTGGGCATAAAAATGATGTTATACAAGACATACCAAGATATGGTTTCTTTACTTATTAGAAAACAAGAACTGCATGTAAAGATTTCACCCCTAGTACAGCCCTTCACAGGTGTCAGAAAGATGTATAGAATGAGTTAGTACTTCAATATCAGCTTCAAATGCTTTAAGGATATGTGTGTTTGCCTATGGAGTCTCAACTCTCTCTCAAGAGCTCTGCCTCTAGCCTCTGTCTTTGACCCCACTCACATTAGATAGTCTCAGGACTCATCCTTAAAAAAGACTGCTGGCTGTGACACAAAGTGGAAATTAATAAATCATAATTAATTTTGTGCATAAGCAAAAGAAATGACAAAAGATGCATACAAGGCATTAAAATAGAGTGCAATGTAAGGGCAATGACATTTTAAAAGTTTTGAAATCGCCTGTTTCTTTCCAGTTGCTTTTGCTGCTCAACGTGACAAAGAAATGTTTCCTGTTGATTCTTGCTGAGCATCTCCAAGGTTTGTAGAGACACAGGAGTTGCCAAAAATCTGCAAGAATCAAGCTGAAGCAGCATTTTCAGTGGAGTATCTTTTTAAATTCCTCCAAAAAATTACATTACTATGGAAAAACACCGTCCCCTGGCATCAGGCCTTGTGGTAGAAGTTCTGGACAGACATGAAAAATGCAGCTAAGGAAAAACCACTAAAAATCTAACCCGAGTATGACAAAGCAGGTAAACGCTGACTTTCAATGATAACTGGTGCGGGGTTGGGGGGTAATTGCAATGCCACAAATTTCCAATTTCTGTTCCAATTCAGCAAAGTTCTTGGAATGAAATGACCTCTAGCACTCTTCTATTCCCTTAAGTAATGCACAGGTGCTGAAAGTGGTCTGCTCATGTCAGTGTACCAAGGTGGAAGACCTAGATATTTCACAATACATAAATATCATTAAGCATCCAGACCTTAGTGGGTACTAAAAATGTCAAGAAACAGCACAGCTCCTACTGGAATATCTGGATCAAAATTAACTTCCAGTTCCCAGGGAGGTGGCTTGTGGAGTCTAATCTTGCAAACAGAAAACTAGGTGGGAGTGTATATTCACAGTATAAACAATATAAATAGGCTACTTTAGAAACCAGAATGAGAGAGAATGACATGAACGTACATCAAACTTATGTTTACCAGTCTTGTTTTAAGAAATAAAACTGAACTCTTGAAAACAGCCCGCTGGAGTCCTGAGGCCAAGGTGTCAATGTGAGGTGCAGGACATGAAGGAGGGTTCCCATTTGCATCCACATTCTGTTTCCAGGAGTTGGAGTAAAAGGCTGGTTTAGTGTCACACTTCAACTAACTCCAACCCAGCCTGCTGAGGAAGCAGTCCCAGAGCTATCCTGCCACATTCACAGTGACCATGGTGAGTGGTAGCAGCTCCCAATACTACCCTTATCCCAGATGTGCTTCCCTGCAGCCATGATTTCTTCCTGCTCGCCATGATCCTGTTGTTCTTTAACTTCATTTCCAGTCCAGTTCAGTGTCCTACACTAATTGCAAGTGACAGATGGAAGCTGCAATGTATCTCCAGCTACAGATCATTAAATAAAATGACCTGTATTTCCTGTAGTAATCAGATATTGCTGCAAGTTACCTCTGCATCATCTAAACCAGGGCTAGCAAAAGAACTTCTATGATCACGGAGAGCATTTTGTCTGTTTTTTTCCAAGCTTCAGTTCAAATCAAGACTGCTCGTATTTCATCCTTTTGCTACATTGGACTGTTAAAATTTGGAATAAATTAAGAAGCATATAACCTCTAACTGCAATAATATTAAGGTAAAAAAAATTGAGATGACATATTTTTCAAGAGTATATGAAACACTCTGCATCTACTGCCAGAAAGAAGTAAATGTAAAGTCTCAGAGGAAGAAGGTGACTTTCAAGAAGAAAACATTATTAGCAGATGAAGCAGATGGCCTTGCCATGTTGGTAGATTTCTGCCCCCCCCCCGCCCCAGAAAATCAAGATCACTTGTCTAACATTATAAAAGTTTTGCCTTTTTGGAAAACGAATTGAGAGAATTTGTGATTGCAACTAACATGCAGACTGTAAACCAAGGAAGGACAGGGTGCTATTACTTATATTCTGTCCTTGCCTTTCAACCTTGCTGCTGGGGAAGAGGTCACCTGCTTATTTCATGCAATGTGGAAGACTTAGTTTCTGTTCGTCTCTCCTCACTGCACAGAGGGATTTGAAGAAATCCTAGCACCTAGTTTCTGCCTTCAGTGATTACTACTATAGCTGATACTGTAAATTTATTTTCCCCCAGCCTCTCCCACTGCAATTATTCTACTTTGTGAGAAATACTTGAATAATCCTTGGAGCAGGGCTCAAAACCAGGTGGCTCGGTTCCAGGGATATGCTTCGTTCTCCCTCTTCTTATTGCAGATTGTTACATCTGCCTGGCTGGTTTGGCAATCCTGGACATGTGGACAGAAATTAGGGAGGTGAAAGGATGGAGCTGGGTAAGGAAATGGGGAGTAGTCAGGCAATACCAACATTCGTAGAATGCTTGCTTCCTTTTTGCTTTTCCTAGTATATATTTGCCTAAACAGTTTGATGAGATTCTAAACCAGATTTGCAAATAGCTTAAAACTGACAAAGTCTACATCCAAAGGCAGGTTGTTCACCACCAAAAAAAATGTTCAGTCCTCATCCTGAACTTTAATCCCAGGTCTGCCATGAAATCCCTTTATGGCTTTTTCAATCATATGGGCATCTTTGAGGAAACAAGTGCAGATGGACATAAGACAGGAACAGGTGCTTGCAGCCTAGATGGCCAACTGAATCCTGGGCTGCATCAAAAGAAACGTGGCCAGCAGGTTGAGGGAGGCAATTCCATCCCTCTACTCCGCTCAGGTAAGACCATACCTGGAGTCCTGTATGCAGCTGTGGAGCCCTCAGCAGAAGAGGGACATGGACCTGTTGGACTGAGCCTAGAGGAGGGCCATAAAAACGGTCAAAGTCCTGGAACACCTGCCCTATGAAGAGAGGCTGAAAGACTTGGGATTTTTCAGCTTGGAGAAAAGAAGACTCCAAGCAGACCTTATTGTGGCCTTTCAATACTTAAAAGGAGCTTATAAGACAGATGGGAGGAAACTTTTTAGCAGAGCCTGTCGTAATAGGATAAGGGGTAATGGTTTTAAACTAAAAGAAGTGAGGTTTAGACTAGATATTAGGAAGAATTTTTTTTACTCTGAGGGTGGTGAAACACTGGAAGAAGTTGCCCAGAGAGGTGGTAGATGCCCCATCCCTGGAAATGTCCAAGGTCAGTTTGGATGGGGCTCTGAGCAACCTGGTCTAGTGGAAGATGACCCTGCTTATTGTAAGGAGGGTTGGACTAGATAACCTTCATGGTCCCTTGTAACCCAAACCATTCTATGATTCTGTGAATTTCACAAGTGGTAGTAAAATAGCATTGCATTCATTTCAATGGATTCAATAATTTTTCCTCAGTTTTCTTATCTGCTAGGTAAACCGGTAGTATAAAGCAAAGAAGAGATTGCTCACTGCTTTACCAATGAGATTGTAACTGATATCTGGTAAGATCCAATTTTTCTCTTTATCAGAAAAAAGTAGCTGTCCCACAAATGTATTGTACCAGTAATCATCTTATATTTGATGCACTTCTTGAAGCAATCATTTTCTCATAAATTTTGAGATGCTTTCAGCTCTGTGTCATTTTATAATCATATGAGATATGATTCGGCAGTCCTAAATGTCTTCTAATCTGTTACACTGTAAGGATAGAGAAAGGGAAGAAAAACGTATTCTGCAACACCATGAAGATATTACACTATGTATAATGTAATAGATATTATATAGGAGGAATAAAACACACAGGTAACAAAAAGAATAATCCCTTGCACACCAATTCTAAGCAGCAAAAAAAAATATACAGGACAAAGCCACACAAGAATTTGCAGACTGTTTGTCTCTCCTGTTTACCGTCTTGGAAGTAACAGGTAGAAATGAAATTTAGAGGTGGCTCAGACGATAATCCAGTGTTTTTTTCCCACAACAGAACCTTAGACCAGAGTAGCCTAGTGCTTCCATGCAGTGTGAAAGGCAGGCAGAACAGAAGCTTGAAACTGAACCGCTTACTTCAGTGTCCTAACTACCGATATCTTGAGCCTTAGCATTTTTTTCCTCCTTCTCTTCTTCCCAGTTCCATCACCACACATCCCTCTTTGCAAGACTTGTTTCACTTTTCAAAATGAGAGATGATATTGTCAATGATACTACAAATTTCAAATAAATTATGTAACTGATCTCAACTGAAAATGAAGCTAGTTAATCCAAGTGTAGTCACAGTTGCCTTAATCCTCCAGTAGATTCCTTTGAAAACCAACCCCAAATCCCAGCTCAGAATATACGAGGCAGATGCTGCCAGATACCAAAGCATTTTTCATTAATTACCAAGTTAATAAGCTTTGAAGATTGAAATGCAGCCACAAATCCACCGGACTGTAATATGTCACTAAATCTTGGGCAGACAGATGGGGCAGTAGATGAGTTGCCACGGGGGCCTGGGTGTTAGTGTGCACTAGTTCCTTGCCCCCACGAACCACTGTGGTTGATAAACACATCATAATTGTGAAAGCACGCCTATTTCCTTTGAACAGCATCAGTCCTATGGCATCCCTGGATAGCTGCATTCAACAAGCAGACAAAGCAAACTGGCATAATACAACCAGGCCATGCTAACCTGGAGGGTCTGCCATTGCATCAGGTACAAAGGAAATGTAAAACAGGTCCCATCTTTGGGTTTCATCCTCTTTCCCTGTAGAAACTTATGACCTTTTTCCAGTATAAGCTTCCACAGCTTTCTTCCTGTTCACTATATTTAATGGATCGTCTCTTCTTAAGCATGGTATTTTAAAGTTCGACCTTTCACAAACTTATACACGTCTATAACCAGGTGGGGGAGTAACACCAGCTCTTGCTGTTTGCTGACTGTGCTGTCTCTGCTCTAAGACAGTCTGACTACCTGACTACATTTTTCTGCTTGTATCTATGTCAAACAGACATCTGTAATGTTCTAGGAATACAGGCTCCTGTAGGACTCATCCACCGGAAAGGGACACATCGTCCTAGCAGAGTCTGCCAGCATTGCACAGATCAACCAGCTTGCCTGAGGTTCCAGTCAGGCAGAGGGAATACCCTAGGCATACACGGCATTCCCATCTAATCTCCTGAGGTGTTTACATGAGGCTTGCTATTGTGATATTTAGGTGCCCTTTTCACAACAGTCTTTCCACTGCCAAAGCACTGTCACTGGGGCAAGAAGCCATAAGGAAAGCTATCATTTCATTACAAAAGATGGAAAAGGAAAGAGACAAGGCACCTCATGACAATGGAAGGAATAAACAGTCTGAGGTATGTACCTAACTGAGGACCCTATGCAGATGCCTACAATGAGTGCATGACACAAAAAAGTGGTGGGAAAAGGACCTGCTTACTATTCCCTACCACTGAGAAAAAGGCAGAATTCCAGAAGGCTCTTAGCCCTCTCCACCCTGCAGATGTTTCTGACAGAATTCATCTAGAGTTGCCAGTGCTGCAGTCTCCTACAGCCTCACTGCAGGTTCTTTCACTGGAAAGCAACTGAGGCTTGAGACAAGACCTACCAAGCAGTTTGCATCTCATATGATGTCCTCAGACATTTGAAATGCATGGGAAGAGGTTCAGCAGATCATTTGTTCATTCAGTCTTTTAGCTGCTTTGAACTTCATTAAAGGAAGTCATCAAGGAAGTCATACTTATGAACTGAAATTTCTGCTCTGCTGTCTGGTCATTCCCAGTGTTCTTAAAAGATGCAGATATTTCTTCATGTATGGCAGAAAATAAGCATTTTTAAATACTGAATTCTAAATAATGTCAAGCCAAAATTCTGAGTTAGAAACATCAGCTCGTCTTTCAAACGTCCTCTTGGCTCTTGTAACTACTGGAGAAATCTCAAGCAAACATGTGATGCCTCGGGCCATGTGTTTATTGTGCCATTTGGGCACACTGGCTAGGGAAGGTGCTGCTGACATTGAACAGCTCTGGATTACGATCATGAACTCACAGAAAGGCACAGAAAAAGGGAGCATCTGGGATTGTTGGTGTCGCTTTGACAGCTATACTAGTATTAAGACACCAGTTCGCTTATTACAAAGTAATAAAATGTCATTAAACAGTGCCCAAGGGAGTAAAGTTTTCCTTTCTTGCATTTTTATCACTATTACACTTGTCAGACTTCACCAAAAGGTATTCTTTAAGTTCCAAAATCTTTGTGTTTAAAAGGATAGATTTAGGCAAATGCTTGTTGAACAGGATTCTCAGGAATGGATCCAGAAGCCTTAGGATTCTCTCAGCATCCACATCTTAAAGGTAGAAAACACCTATAGTTACCACTTTACTCTTAGTGTAGCAAATGATGCAGAAGTAAAAAGGAAGACACTAGCTCAGGTATGCAGGAATGTTTCTAATTTTAGCAAACTCAGTCTGCCTATCTGAAAATCAACCCTATAATTTCAATCGGGCACAGTGTTCTTTATCTCCTTCTGTTCATTTTTGCTAACATTAAAAGGCTATATTTAAGAGAAATGCTGTTAACTTAGATAAATCTTTAAGTTGAAAGCTTACTTAGCTATACTTAGGAATAAATGAAGTAAACCACAATTATGCTGTTTTAAGAAGGTACCTTTGATATTCTTGGGTAAAAAACTTCATACATGAAGATACTCTATGTAAATTTTATTCAATCAACATATTCTTTCAGCATTTTTTAAAATATATTTTTCCAGCCATATGAAATGATGAATTGCAGTACTACATGAAACAGATTCCCGAGGATAGCAGGAAGTTAGGTATTTTGTTAGGGAGTTCTTGATGTTTTATATGCTTTTTTTCTTATTTAATCTACTGAAGACTTTCCCCTTTGCCTGTTCTCAGCCAGGTTTCAGTCAAACAGCTGGTGGCCAGACAATCACACTCACTCAGTAAATTATCAAATACCAGGGGCCATCATTTGCATATCCATGTTAATCTAGTTTTCACAGTGCATCCTTCAGTTCACTTTTAATGAGTAAATCCCATAAAGAAAAAAGCAGATGGGAATGAAGGTTGCTGTGCTTCCCTACAAATGAAGCAATAGCTCAAGGAGTCTCAGAAGGGATGGTTCTGCCCTCTCTACTGAACAGAACAACGTCCTCTTCCATGATCAGCACTGCTGGCTTCACAAACAGTTCCTTTGAAATAAGGTGCTCAGTTTAAGGGTGAAGAAATCAAGCCCCAAACCAGTTTACTGCCAGGCCAGTTCCTGGCTTTGCATTTCCCTCAACAGTCAAAATGAAAATGGAAACCCACACTGCAGAGAGGAAATTCTTGATGTTTGGGCAAATATTTACTCCTATACTGTCAGACCCTGGAGCCGGGTGCACGGTTAAACTTTTTCTAAACCTGACACATCACTGCTATTGTAAAAGCTGCAACAACTCTCCTTTACTCTCTGTTCAAGGAAAGCTCTGCCAGTCTTGAGGAGAAAGCAGCAGCACCAGATTAGATCCAGCCTGCACTTTCTTTTTGCAGGTGGTATGAAATAAAAAAGCAAGAGACAAATGTTACGCCAAGGTACTGGTTTCTCAATCCACTGAAAGCATGAACACCTTATTCTGGAAACAAAACAGTAAATGACCCTATGGTAAACAAACACAACCCTAGAGAGGTCACCATATGCAGAATTGGATCCTCTTTTTTCCAACAACTTATCAGTTAGCTCGCTCCAAAAGGTGCCTGTGCAGGCTCTAGCTGTCTCCTAACGTCACCTCTGAAACACCTTCTTCCACACCAGCAGCGTTCCTCTGCAGAGTTTGACACCTCTATCACCCCAAACATAACTATGGAACAAATAAAGGGCCCAAGAAAGTCTACAATGGGTCCGTCTTTCTCAGCATTGTCCTTTTCTTTTAAGCTGCCTAACCCTTTTCTGAATTAATTTTTTTTAAGTACAGCTGGTAGATAAGCATTGGAAAAAACTGTGCCAGGAGCTAGGGCTCGGAGAGAAGACGGCAGTTTTGAGACGGAAGGCGTGGGAGCCTAGGAGGAGGTAGAAGAGGGGCTCTGCAGAAGGGCAAGGGGCTCTGCAGCAAGGGGCTGCCAAAGAGGTGGAGGAGTGAAGATAACACGATGATGAGTCACTGGGCAAGTCTATATTAGTTCCCATAAATTGGTCCCTTTCCACCTTCTGGGGCAAGCAAGTTGGAAATATTTCTCTTATGGGAAGCAGTCAGGGAGAGGACATGAGGGAGGAATGGGGTTTGGAGAGAGGCTCTGAGTGAACAGCAAGGGCAGTGGTACATCAGGAGATTGGGGCATCAGGAGTGAGGGCTTTCCCTCTGTGTTGCACCTTCACATTTGCATCTGGAGACTCATGACCAGAGTTCCACTTTGAGGAAGAGTATAAAGGCAGGGGCCCCTAAGCCAGCTCAGCCGCTGCTTACACACCTACCTTACACACAGCGCTGTGCCCCATGCTGCTGTTGCCCCTCCTTACAAAAGCAGGAAGACCCATAAGCCACCTCTCCAGTGTGTGCGAGCACAGCAGTACAGTTTGAAACATGTTTCCTCTAAAAACGCCTTGGACAAAAGACATGTTGAAATCAATGACATACTCTATCCAGAGAACTGGAATACTGCTGAGACTGTCCATTGAACAGAGAGAGCATTTTCCACCAGCCATACCAACACATCTCATCAGATATTGCTTGCGGATTTATTATTTGCACTAGCAGACCTTTCCCACATGAGTGTCAAAATGTTGGGCCATTATGGGACTTTAATTCCTCGTGTTATGAGGCAACAGCATCTTTTTAAAGAAAAAATAATAACAATGCTGAATGGCTACAGCTACCTCTTGTATTACTAAAATTACCCAAAAATTCCACTCAGTTTAGTTGGCTTACTCTCTGGATGAATTTTTTTTTTATAAAAGCCCACATAAAATAATTCTCAGTCCACGTATTTCCTGGCCTTCCTACGTTCCTATATGTATCCTTCTCTAAATTGGACAAATAAATCATGTAGAGGGTTTGAGTAATGTTATCAAATGCCAGACAGAAATTGTCTGACCCAAGAATCTATTAACTGACTCAAGCTTTGGTCCCCACATGAGATCAAATCTTTTAACAGACTCAGGTTTTAAACACATTTTATAAAAACTATAACACATACATCATATCTTCTGCTCTAAACAGCACCAGGGGAAAAGAACGAAAAAGTTTAATTCCAATAATTTACTACAGAGCTGTCTTGTGGCTCAAGAGGCTAATTCACAGGTCAAAGAATCTTGCAATGAAATAGAACCAGAGCTGTTTTGATTTTCCATTTCCAGTATTGCAGTTTTGATTGTCAATATTCAGTCTCGAAGCCAACTAGCTAAACATTCCTATTATTAATCCTACATGGCGTAAGAATTCACTGCCTTTACAACTATCATACATCTCTGCCCTACACCTCTGACTAGACCCACGGATACTACTTGAGGCTGCTTACAGAGTGCAGTACTCTTCCCTTTGTACAGACAAAAATAGCTTTATGAATGACATTTCACAGTATGCTCCTGTGTATCTCCTTTGTTTAGAAAAACATTGTTGATATCAACATCGATATTGCTAAAGTTGTCCTGCTTATGTAAAACTGATTTTAAGTCAAGATGTTATGCAGCCTACTTCACAGCTGTTTCATAATTACATCGGATACCACAAAATATGATGTAGAAATGTAATTATTACCAGGTTGCTGAAGGTAGTCACAGATTAAACTTGCTCTCTTTACCTTGAAAAACTGCAATTTAGAGATTGTAACTTCTAAAATTAATCAAAATCTTGGCAGATGTAAGAACAAATATAAATCTTAGTGTTCAAAAAATAAAAAAATAGCCTGCTTTAGCTCAAGCTGTGCTAAAATTACCTCATGCATAGGTGCCTAACACGCATCACGTGCAAGAAATTCCAAATATGGAGACCTTTGTTATTAACTTTTTAATTACCTGTATTGCTTATCTATATTCACTCACTTGTTCATATTCACATGTTCATTTCAAGCAACTTATCTTATTAGAGCTACTTTCATTACAGATTTATTTGAATACTGCCTCGTTGTCAACATCAACTGGTCAACCTGTAGGTATGCAAATAATTCCTGTAAGTACCTGCATATTCAGAATCTGACATTTGTGAGACAGTGCCTGTGTGGAGGCTAATGAGATAGGCAAAACTTCGATCTCATTTGTTGCATCCAAGATGGAGCCTGCGTCCTCTATCCACAGCACAGACAAACATGAGATTAATTCACTTGATACAGTGAATTTACTGTGTGAGAAGGGAGAAAATGGAAGAGGATTTACCTTCTGAAACTGAATGGTACTCTTTTCAATAGTCAGAACTAGCACTTTTATTAACTGTTTTCAAATCTGCAGCTAAGAGGACTCTTCTTCTGAGCCAAACACTTAACCGTTCTTCCTCCCTTGTGCATACTTGACAAATACAAGTGTATTGCCCTTTCAGGTGTGTTTTGGCTTGGTTGGGGTTTGTTTGTTTGTTTTTCCAGAAAAAGCTATGGGAAATAAAGTAGTAAATGTCAAGAACTCTTCAAGTTTTCTTGCACAGTTTTACTTTTTATTTTTCTTCTTAATCTCAGATTATAATAGTTGGAAGCAAGTTTTGTAATCAGAGTCAGCTGAGCTATTGGGAAAATCTGCTGCATACCATCATTATACTGCTATCCACCAGCATGGAACTTACTGTCCTGTTACTACGCATCTCAGCTTATATAATACATACGCACACGTTAATTTCAAATGATTGGTTATTTATTTCATAGCTGAAGAAACTTATCTCGATGTGAGAAAACAAGCATACACCTACTTACTCAACTGGGGGTAAGCTTCACTGCAACACATCGTGTATTTTTAGTTTTTATCCAGAGAGGAAGCTAACAACAGAAATATTAGATTCTAATGATGCTTTCACCTACCCAGAATGTTATTTCAAGTTATTGCTCTGTGATCAATACAAAGATTATACTGTGATATGGGTTGAAAGGCTGACCATCTTTTACACACTCTGAAGAGTGTGAGGTTTTGTACATGAATAACAGAATTGCAGATCATCATGGGTAGATCAGTCATTTTTCTACTTCACACATACAATGAAGTGCTAATAGGTTAATTTGCAACTTGTTTTATTTTTATCCTTACATCTCTATTGCCGACAAGCCAGTTGGGTGAGATCCTTCATTTCTCTAATTCCAACTGCTTTATATTGTACTCAATATTTTCATCTGCAAACGTGGATGTGCTCAAATCAAATAACTCATTTCCAATTTGAAAAATTTTTACTCAGTTTTATAACATCTCTAAGTTTTACAGCAGTCCATTTGTACATTCAACTCCAAAACATCCCTCATCTGTAAATCCACCAGTCTGATCCTTGTTTGCATCACAGGTCTTTCACCAAGCACAATCCCCGCCCTAGGTCCATATAACACAGTATATGCCCATGTAAAATCTTTTACATTGCCAGACAGGATAAAAAGATGTTTTAATATGACTGAAAATTCAGGGTGGACTTGTCCTAGCTTTGGCTGGGAAAGTTTATTTTCTTCCCAGTAGTTGCTGTGTTTTGAGTTTAGTATGAGAGTAATGTTGATAACACATATTGGTTTAGCTGTTGCCAAGTAGTGTTCAGCTGGAGTAGAGTTAATTTTCTTTTGCTGCTGCTGTTTTAGAGTTAGTATGAGAAGAATGTTGATAATACACTGACTGCTTTAGTTGTTGCTAAGAAATCAAGGACTTTTTCAGGTTCCAATGCTCTGCTAGTGAGCAGGAGTACAAGAAGCTGGGAGGGAGCACAGCAAGGCAGCTGACCCAAGCTGGCCAAATAGATACTTGGTAGTATATACCATCATGCTCAGTATATAAATGGAAACTGGTCCAGGGGCCAGGGCTCACTGCTCAGAATTTACTGCTCATGGACAGGTTGGGCATTGGTCATCAGACAGTGAGCAATTCATTGCACGTCATTTGTTTTGTAAATTCTATTATTACCATTATCTTTATTCTCTCTTCCTCTGTTGTTCTATTAAGCTGACTTTATCTCAACCCATGAATTATTCTTTAATTCCCAAGTCTCTTCCCTACTGGAGCAGAGTATCACTCGTAATACTTAGCTGCTGCATGGGGCTAAGCCATAACAGGATGGAAAAAACACACAAACAGAAAACTCCCATTTAAAAATCTCCAAAACACATCCCACAAATAAAAACCACAGAGCAGGTATGGTTATGGAACTCTGTTCTGCCCACTCCGCTACTGTCTACAAGGACAAGGGGTGGATTTTTCATACTGCCTGGGACAGATGCCTCTCTCCCCACAAAGATGTATGATTTGGCATTACATTTTTGAAACGAGGGCATGCAGCCTCTGTGCCATGCTGGAATAAAGTAACGTTCTTTTTGCCTTGCAGCCCTACAACTCCACAACTCTCAGGACACCTCAGAGCTCTGCACATCCACATCTCTTCTCCTTATGTGCACACTCCCAGAAGAATTACACTGTTGTGAGCATGCAAAGCTATGTAATCCAAGACACATGTAGGATACACAAAAAAAAATCCATACATTTTCTCCTTAGTAAACAGTCCCTCTGGACACAGAAGTCACAGTCTGTCCTTGCTCTGCAGCACATTGGGATAAGTACACATTAAACACATCCTACATCTTTTCTTTTGCAGTACTTGCAGACCTTCACCGGGGAATACGGGAATCCCAAAACACTGCTGTCTCAGTGCTACAAGGTTTTACCATTCATCAACATTAGCTGTGTTAATGCATTATGAAATACTGATTTATTCATATAGAAACTAAGGACAGGTTTGTGTATGAAGATTTTATCTGTCCTGGCTTTGACACAACATCCTGTCCTGTTACAGAACTGTGGTATTGAAATAAGCTATACAAAAAGTACATATATTCTCTGCTTCTACTCCACTTTCTTCTCTCCACAATCAAATCCCTTTCCAGAGATTTTGGAAGACAAGCAATGCACAAAGCACCTTGAAGGTTACCTTACTGCTTTTCCAGCAAATTATGTGTCCATCTACCTCTGGAGAATTTTTGGGGAGCTGCATCAACATGCAGAGACCCTCAAAAGAAGGAGGGAATTTTTGACTGCTCTAATTGTCACTCCATCCTGAAACTCAGACTTCCAGCACTGCAAATATCTCTGACATGAAACAAAATTAGCAATGAACAAAGATGGTTTCCCATGCAAACCTCAGTCCTGCTCTTGGCAAACTGCAGCCAATTTGCTTAGAGAAGTTTTCTTGACATGTTAATTTCGCAACAAAATTACCCTCAAGGAAAAAAAAAAAAAAAACACAGAAATCTTGATACAGATGAGAAAATGGAAAGCTATACTGTCTCTATGAGAACCAAGTCTGATGCTACAGATTAGGTTCATTTTACCATTCAGGAAAATTAGATAGAAGGATCTGACTTCTGATACATATTTACTTATGCCTAACTTACAGGGGACAGAGTAAAATACATTTACGAATTACATGTTCTCAGATTTAACCTACAATTTTAAAAGTAGAGGATCTACCACTTGTGACATACCTGTTTCCCTTCTGTATTCAATCGAACAGTAGCCTTTATTGAAATGATCATAAATTATACACCAATATTCGGCAACCTTTGTTAAAAATAAGAACCTACCACAGCCTCGTCACAGCTCTCTATTGCTATCTCCCCATTTCTGAAGCTAAATGCACCCAGCGTGGCAAAGGACCTCCATCATTTACTGTCCGTTAAGAGGTAGGAATGATGCAGCAAGTGGATGTCATGTTTTGCCCATTACTTTACAGTTACTTGTTCTGAATATTTAATCCACTTACAATGCATTTTAATAAGTGGAACAAGAACCAGTTATCTAAATCAAAATGATTCATCAGAGGAATATTTTTCCATCCTGCACCTCTTTCCTCCCCCTGTAATACTAAATTCTCTTGAAACATCTTGTTAGTACACATCTATTAATAATAGATTCCCAAAAACACCTCATCCTTAATTAATATTGCTCAGGTGAGTGCTTGAAAAGTCTTGTGATGACTATGGAAACTTTCTGTTGCAGGAACTGAAAACCTTGAAGGAGATTTTAATGAGGCCAAGAAGATTTCCCAATATCCACTAAAAAAAATTTGCTAACTGGTCCAAATGTTTGCATTAATTTGAATCAGTTTCTGTAAAACTTCCGCTTTTTATTGTTTGTCTAGGAGTCACTCTTAGATTTAAGCTGTTATGTTTGCACACAGATTTTGTTTCGAATTGTAAACTTCTATTAAAATGCAGAAAAATCTTGAAAGCTGTACTTATTTCCATTTTCCGTACAGACTTGTACACTTGCAGAAAAGGCTGCACTCTTCAGAAGGCTCTTGACCACAGCTTTCATTCACAGCTTGGACTATATCCAAGTCCAGATCGCTGAATATGAATACAAACACACTGAATTTGACTCACATGATCACAAAAAGTCAGTGTAGTACTTCAAGCACATGCCAAATAATTTTTATGTATCTGACTTCGGTCTCCACAAGGGTGAATCAGCCCAGCAGCATTCTCAAACTGGAAGCAAAATATAAGAGCACACATAGCAGTAGGTAACTTGTAAGTGCCACAAAAATGTATAAGGCAGATTGCCAGCCTTTGTATTTCACAACTGATCACAGATCCTGGCATCTGGAATGGGAGGTAGAGCTGAAGGCTGGATGTGTTATACCACCCTCACAATTCTCCCACCCAACAGGGCTCCTCTTCTGCCTAAGAACAATAAATTCAGATTGTTTATGCTACAGCAAAACTATTTCCAAGAATGGAAATGAGAAAAGGTTCAGGTATTTAATTCTGAATCCATACCTCAAACAAACTGACAGGACCTAATTATTTTTATCTCATTGTTGTTCATCGATTCTTTCTTTGCTTTTTTGAATAATATCCATGATGAATTTGGGGAAAGGTTCAGAGAGGATTACTTAGAAGTATAGCGAGGGCTGTGTCCTGTGCCAGGAACTTTAAAAAAAAACAAACCAACCAAGAACTGGAGCAAATTGAAAGAATGACAACTGCAAATCTGCAAGCACATTAGTGGTCAACAAATGCTAGTTGATAGCTTAACGTGAGGAGTAAAGCAATCACACTAAGCCTGCTCCTGCAGTAACAAGGGCTGAAAGAACATCTGCCAGTCAGGTGTCATGGGCAAGCCATCATTTAAATCATCAAAATTAAAGCATAATGTAAAGAGGCTGAAAAAAGGGAAATATAGAGTGTGACAATGTGGAAAGATGTCTCTCTACCTTACTTCAGATGTTCATCTATAGAAAGTGAAGTGAGAAAATAACAGACATTGTGTTCACATTTTCCTGCTGTTGCATGAGTGCCTGAATTGCCATGATAATATCTTCCTCCACGCAGGTATGAGAGAAAAGGTACGCTGCACACATCAGTTACTGAATTCAATTAAATAAACGCAAGTACTAAGTTAATAAACTGATCTTCAAATCACTGCTATTTGTGTAGACAGACAAGGTCAAAGCATCTGTCCCTGAACTTATTTTCAGCTACAGGCTTTGAGTACATTTGACTCTCACTTGAAGTTATTCCCAACTTTGGTCTTGAACTGAGCAACAGGAAAACAAAAACAGACTGCTTAGATCCCCATCCCCATGGTTATTTGAAAATAATGATAAAAGAATGGCCCTGGTGCACGTTTTTAGAGTTTTATCTGTCATTTGACAACACTGCCAGTTACCCACTGATGAGATAATCAATAAAATTAGACACTGCATAGAGGTTCTGGATTATCAGAGCTATCACTCCTCTGTCATTGGGTCCTCTTGTCCACAGCTTTTGTAGAGTCATGGCACAACAGTCCTCTTATCTCCCATTGCATACACATAATGTGCAGCTACACTCATCAGCTAGTCACAGACACGTGGCACATGAAAGAGGAGCTAAGCATGACCTTCAGCATGAAAATCACTCATCTCTGTGTTCAGAGCAGTGTGGCAGCCCACCTTGCTCAATGAGGAGCAAGGGTCTGCAAGCCAACACAGAGGTATGGAAAAGCACTGCCTCCTGCCTTGGACACAACCGCAACACCATCATCAGATTTAATTGTGATTCTTCTGTATCAGCATGAACACACTCATATCAAAATGGTAATGACAACAACAAAACATTTGAAACCATGTTCCTGTATTTTACATGAGAGTGAAAAATATGTGTTTTCCCCCAAACTATGCTTCTTTATTTGCCTCTCTTCCACCACCCCCCAACCATCCTGCATTTAGCTCAATATTCAGCTGTGGTTTTTGCATCTCCTCAGAGCCGAGTGCAACATATCTGGTTCCTCACCGGACGCGTTCATGAAAAATTTCACTGCCAGTTTCTAACACTGCTTCTAGAGGCTAAATTCTGTCCCTCAGTACATTTTCAAGCTTCACATTTAGCCAAGTTGCGGCAGTGTGTTCATAGATGTCAGCCTATGATACTACCCTGAAAGGAGAAAAATTTCCACATTAGAGAGGAAAGCAGGCTTGAATCTGTGACAGGCCACAATTCTTCTTCTCCTATCAGGGTGAAAAACAATCAGATACTTAATACCACATCCCCTGTTTTTCCAAGGTATGCCACTTTTTTTCAGGCTTCTTGCAGAGAGAGCACTTGAAGACGTAAGAAAATCCCAGGGTGAGTCACCCTGGAGGACCACCAACATCTCCAAGCAGGAACCTGCTCTGACATTCACAAATAGGCCCAGGGGTCTCTCTGCCTACACATACACAGAATATTATCCATTCGTTCCCATTCTTCATTTTCCTTTCCATGGCAGTCCCATCCTGAAGAGACTGTTGTAAGTAAGGACCTTTGAAGAGCTGGATCTTTATATTATTGTTTGGTAAGGATTATGACAAACCTCTAAATAGGGGTATAAAAATGACAAAGCAAATTATTCTGAAAATCATGTGTTACCACTTTGCTATGCATTTTTTTACATTGTTTTGCATTGTGCATTTTCATATTGTGTTTTAACAGGGGGATTGGTTTAGTTGGCAATTGTTTACCTAGTGTTGCTAATCTACTATATTATTATTATTTTTAGAGGCATCAATAAAATCTGATGAAAACATTTTAAAACTGAAAGAACGTTCACTGAACAAGAAGTTCCAAAAACATCTAAGAAATTTCCAATATTTAATTTCTTCCTCAGAAATACAATAAGATAATAATGATTTGCATTGTGATTTCTTTTAACAGAAGTATGTTTTCTAACTGGTGAAATGGAACACAAGTACAGCATTATTCTTAGAGTTAACATTCTACTTTCAATTAGCTGTATCTTTACATTAAGTTTAGCTACAAGACATTTACTTATATGCTTCTAATTATACAGTTGGGTTATCTCATTTTATAGTCTATGCTGCCTGGAAACTATGGAGTCAGATGTTTTTTCTTAACTAAGAGTTTTATTTTAAGAATATATGACCAAGAAGAGTAAAGCTGAGTAGAAATTTCAGAAAATCCAACAATCCTATCTAATGTCTCTGTTGGTTATATTGAGACTATCTTGTCAAAACCACTTTGTAGGCCAAGCTGGCTTTATGTCCACACTGACTACACAGCAGGAAGGCACCAGCCTTTGTTCAACAAGCAGTAACGTTCTGAAAATATTAGGCTTTTGATACACCTTCCAGTCTGCACTCATACTTAGTTTGAATGCATCTTCTAGATTCAAGCCACCTGAAGCATCTCTAGTCAATATACAGCCAGAGAATAAGCATAGCCAAAAACACTGTTTACACTGTCAGGTCAGCATGAAGCTATAGCCAGTGTGACCCAGAAAACTAGGTGCAAAAATGCCACACAGTAAACAGTCATGATGTCATCCCAGCAGGGATACAAAAAAAAAAAGGATGTTTATGATCTGGTAACCGCCACTGGGCTTCACAAGATTAAACTAACACCTGGGACTTGATTGCTTATGAGTCTGAGCCAAATAAAAGCCTCAAAACATGCAGAAATTGTGGACTTGATCAGTGACGCTAACATAATTGAAATGCCTATGGCAGTCATCCCAGGAAAATAAGTGCCACAGAAATGACCATCCTCAAGTAGATGTTACACAATAGGGATGTCGTGGACATTCCCAGCCAAGCCAAGTATAGCTTTCTGTCAAAAACGACTGCTTGTTTCATTGCTAAGATGAGGACAGTCAGATGGCTATGGTCTAACACAGCTGCACATTCCAACAACTCTGACGTTGACAGTGGCTACAGGAACAGTCCAGTGCCAAGCTAGGAAGGCCACAGGGTAACAAGAGTTTGGTACAGACAGAGGATGATGACCACCCTCCTCTTCTGGGCTGAGCAGCCCATTTCAGACCTGGTGCTATTCCAAACTACACCAGCTTGTTTAGCCCACATACCAGTCCTGCATATCCAGCTCTGCCAAGAGATGTTGGTGTCACAGTGTGAGGTGACAGACGTTGGTTCAATAAAAATCAGAATAGGGGGAGGGAGCATCCAGAAACACAACATAAAACTGTCACAGGCTCTAGACCTCTGCATGTGAACCAGCTTGCTGTCCACAGCCATGAGGAAGTCACCTCAACAGTCTTGCCTGCAGCTCTGGCTGTCCCAAGTCCCTCAAAAACCAGCTGAATCCCTTCTGCCAAGTGCCAAGTGTTACTATCTTGCTAGTAACATTTCAGTGAAAAATAATCCCTTCATAGTCATTAGAGAACAGTCAAGGAGGATACTGAGCAAAGCCACTTACAAAGGTAACAGTGAGGTGGTCCTAGGGTCTGCACGGTTACAGAGAAGTCAGGAATGCCACAAATGTTAGCCAAGTCCAGATAGACCCTTGCCAAGTGCTGTGGAACAGCAGGGATCTCTCATAGCACTTGGCCTTTCTGTGCTGAGGATGTCAAACAGCATGAAGATGGATGCAGCGGTCTAGCCAGAGCAGCAACCATGGACCATACTCTGAAAACTACACATACCTGGCCCTTAAGAGGCAGTATTTTGTTTCAGAGTTCAAAGCCAGGGTTTTGCCTCAATGTTGTCACAAAGCAAGACTGTTCCTTCCACTTTCTCCCCAGAAAACGTCTCTTTTTCAAAAAAAAAAAGACAGAGATGGTCACCGTTCATGCTACCTGTCTCAAATTGAGTGAAGTTAGCTTCCGGTGCTTTGTTTCTATCACTAGTTTCAATGAGATTCCCAAAGAAGTATGAAGATGCTCAGAAGAGAACTGAGGAATGTTTTATTGATTACCTTTCTCTCCATCTGAACTGCATTCCATTTGCTAATGTCATTCAGCTTGTAACTTCTTTGTTGCCTTAGGCATATACTGGTACAGCTCTGCTGAAGTCAGGTACTCTAATAAACCTGCACAGATAAAATTGGCAGGGAATCCGATTTCACATCTGAGGCCATGCCTGGGCCAACAAAACAAAACAACAAATGAAGAGAACTTCAAAAGCAAGCTACTGGAAGTATTTAACAGGTAGCTCCTGATACAGTATCTGGGGAGAGATGAGTGTCACTAAGATGACTTTACCTTTGATAAGACCAAAAAAAAAATGGATAATCACATTTTGCACATCAATAGACACACAAATTCAGCAACTGAAAAATTAATGAGAGAAAATGCTTCTTTGCTTTATACATTAGAAATTCTCCCATGTAGTATTTTAGGCCAAGTTCTATATTGAAACTAACATTAGTAGAGAGTACTAGTTAAAAATAGATGACACCCTAGTCTAGTATCTCTGTGAAGATAAATATTAAGTAATGTTTTTTAAGACCTAGAAAAAGCCCAGCAGGACCCCCGGAAATGCAGAAGCAACAGGCTCTGTTACCAGGCTTTGATTCAAGACAGATCAAAGCACTAGGCTGACCCTGGGAATAAACTAATTACTTCTAAGGCTACAAATTATCTCACTAAAACCATTAACCATCTCGCAATGAACTCCCCAAAAAGTTTTCATCAGTTCTTTATGGACATTGCCTCTGCCATTTGCACTTTTTCTCCATTCTTAGAGGAAATTTGTTAAGACAAGTTTAAATTACATTTGAGGATGTGTATTTGTATGTCATGACATGACGTTTTTCTTCCCTCTCATCTATATGAGCTGTGAATTCAGTAGCACTTTCTTTTGATGACTGGGAAATGAAGTCTGCATTTTAATAAACTTCCCTATGGAAGATTCAATTCACAAAAAAGTCATTTTACATAGGAAAAAGTTAAAACATGTCATTCTGGCTTGTCTCAAACACAGATGGCTAAACTCTTCAGAGAAAAATCCCAGTTGTGAATTTGCACTGCAGACCTCTACTTCATACTGACGTCAGAGGGAGTTCCATGCAGCAGATGCGTGCAGATGATGCAATAAAAATCTGCAATGCAGATAACGAATCCGCAATGCAGATTAAACACTCAGATTTTACTTGCAGGGTGGTAATTCTGTCTCACTGTTCCCAACACAGAATCACAGAGCCTGAGGGGACTTCTGGATATGATCCAGTACAACTCCCTTGCTCAAAGCAGTGTCAGCTACAGCAGGTTGCCCAGGACTGTGCCGAGTCACACTTTGACTATCTCCAAGGCTGGAGTCTCCACAACTTCTCTGGACAATCTGTGCCAATGTCCAACTATCCTCACATTAAAAAAAAAAAAAAAGAAATGTGCCCCATCATCCAGGTCATTAATGTTAAACAGCATAAATTATAGCTGTATAAGCCATAATACAGCCTTGCTGAATAATAAAAAAATAAAATAAAAAAATCAATCACTGCAAAATAGGTTGAATCGATTTGTGCTATTATAAACTTTTCATTAATTACTGTACAACTGCTTCAAAAATATGACACAGAACATGACAAATCTGAGTTCAACCTCACTACAATTCAGAAAAAAAATCATATTTAAAAAAAAAAAACAGAGCAAAAGGGCTGATATTCTGCTGCAGCACAAAAATAAGGATCCAGTGTTCTGTTGATGTCAATGAGTAATTTTCATAAGAAATCAGGGCAAATTTGCTTGCACAAGAGCTGATATGTTAGGCTAATACAATTATTTATGTTCTATAATAAATTATTAAGCAAAAAGAAATGACAAATGCATGCGATTTTTTTCCCCAAGAACCAATCCAACCAGCAAACATGTAAAACCAAAGAAACAAAAGAAAACCTATACTTCAGGACATTGCTTGCCAGCACCACACTCAAATAACCAGAAAGAACTTGACTGCATTAGGATCAGTGGGGAAAAAAGGTAACCAGTTAAAGGCTGTACTGATTCAAAGTCTGCAAGCTTCAGAGTTTTTGTGAAAGCCAGTGGGCATTCTTCAGACAGGAATTTGCTGTATCTAGCTCAGGCCACTCTGAATAACATATTATTCGACAGCATCACTCATGATTCAGCAAAATTACCCTGCCAAGTTTATCAGATTTATAACATTAACCTACATATGTAAATGTCAGTGTACAAGCACTGTTTTGAAATATCAAGCCACATACTCAGCTGCAGTAAATCTGTATAACTTCATGGAAGTCAAATGAGTTTTATGCCAATTGACACCAAATTTGGCCCACTGTATTTACACTACCACAGTCTCCAACTCTTTTGCGCAACTACTGCTGACATTGCAGATAGTTATGTTATAAGCAACTTTAAAACAATTCAGGAAATTAAGAAGCTCTCAAAAAGGAGGTACAGTGCCATAAGAGGAATCTCATTTTCGCAATATGTCATCTGCAGAATGAATCTGAATTTTACTTTATAATGAATAACACTTTTCGGAATTAGGGCAGACTTAATTATAACTGCTACAAGGAGCCAGTAGGATAACAAGCATCTTTTTGTTTCAGGAGCAGATACTGAAAATTATATTACAAAACCCAATCTTGAGGTTCCATGTACTGGGAATAGAAATGTTATCTTCACCTCAGAAACTGCAACTACAGATATTCACATTGTGCTCATGTGCATCATTTAGGCTGAAAGCAAGTAAGGTTCTGATAGTTTTCCTTTTTACAATAAATGCTCTTCAGTAGCTGTTATTTAAAAGAAACAGAATTTCAGGTCTGATCCTTTTTCAGCTAAGAGGAAATAAAATTTTGCTTTGACAAGGAACAGTAAGTGCTCACATGAAAGAGGAGATAGATCAAAGGTACACGTAAGTAAACAGGTCCCTATTTCTGGCCAGTGGTTCCTTCTAAAGCTACTGTTCCTAGGTCAATTTCCACACCTCAGAAAGAAGGCCTTTCCAGCGAAAGAAGATATAAGATTGCTTTTTTGCCAGAGTATGAGCAGGACTGACAGCAAATTTAGACTATAGCCCTGGTTTCAGAACTACCAGAGTCAATTTATAAAGTTTAGATCAATTTATAAAGTTCAGATGGAAACCAAGTAACACATGATAGCTCTAGCAGTCTTGCTGTGAACACTTCAGTAGATTTAGATCCAAAAATTATTGGAACTAAAAATAAATGTCCCAATCTGCAAACTACAGACACCGTAGCTCTGACATCCACAAGCGCCGAGTACTCAGATGGATAGTGTGATAATTTCCAAATGAGACCTTTCTATTACATAAAATAGTTTCTTGAAATTGCCAGAAGGCAGCTTAACATGCAAAAACCAGATAAAGAACAGCCATTAGCAAGTTATGTGGGTAAGGGGTGTTGACAGTTCGCAGCAGTTTTACTTACCTAGACGTTGCTATATGTCTGCAAAGTCACTGGTAGGCTGGGCTGCAAATTTCTGGCAAAAGAATTTCCAGTAAAATATGGAAGTTACCAAAAATAATTTTGCATGGGGAGGCAAACTGGACAAAATCTTCATCAGAAACCATAAAGTCAAAAGAGATACACAGAGCAGGGGGAGCAAAGAGGCGATTCCAAGCAACACGTATCCTGGTATTAATATCATTTCCATGGGAATCAACAATGTGATATTCATTAGATGAGTGACATCCGCTACAGGTACAGGGATTTCCAAAGTGTCCCAGGTAAATGTTTAGTGTAGGTTCTCAAATCTCAAATTTCTATTTTAAGACATAAACAGCTATTATTTTCCTAAGACAAAATAGACTTTTCTGTCCAGATCTGATTGTCATGGTCAACTGGAGTTAAGTATCTCTTTTTCTTCCTCTTTCAAAGCTCTTCACATTAAGAATGCAGGACATTAGAAAAGATTAAGCTCTTATCCATCAGCCTCAATAGTACTTTTGGTAATGTCATGATTGCTATTGTTGTTATCCCCTTCAAAACATTTCCGAATTCTTAATTGTGGGTTTTATGGTCTCAAAACCAAACCAAGTCTCTCTTTGACTGAATTTGAATTGGAGGATGTTTTACCACATCCTTTAGGAAAACGTCAGAGCAGAACATACCACTTAACTTCATTGTTATCAGCCAGGATTTAAAAGCAGATGAAACTCTACAGGAATTTCCTTTAAGCATCTTTTTAATGTTTCTTGCTTACACGAATTAAAGACCTCAAGATAAAACTTCAGCAACTGATTAGTCAAAGACTTTTATCTCTGCTCATCACACTTTCTCTGACTGCCAATAGTAAGGAAGCCACTATCCCATTTCTCATAGGGAATGAAATATACACTGTAAGAGTCTTAATTCAATAACAGGATAAGCAACTTATGGCCATAGGACACATACAGAGTGCCAGAACAATAAATCTATTCCAGAAACTATATCCCCTCCTCCCAAGTAGCCTTCAAACGCAGACCACAGGCTGAAGGAACAGGCCAGGTGGCCACCAGCCCCGTTCTAGTGCTGTTTCATCTGAAAGCCCAGCTGCTCCTCCCCCCTAGGTGACACCCCATGACAGTTTGCATCAGGAAAACCTGGACCTCTGCATGTGAACAGAAAGACTACACTGGGTGTAACCACGTGGCAGGAGGGGAAGGGATGATGGCATCCCATTCGCTTAATCCACCAGAACAAGATATGCGGTCCACCCATCAAGGTTATCAGAAATGATTTATAGCTTAACAGCAGTGCCAAAATAACTTGAATTACTGTCAATTATACTACTCAAAGCTGCAGCACAAGCTGTGACTGGTTTCTTATGCATTTGTGCTTTACAACTTTCCTACTTTCCTCATAGCAACATATTCTGTGACCTGCTGTGTCTCCTGCCACTCTGTTCTCCTTGGGTTTCTCCTCCCTGACTGCTTTCATGATCACACACAGCACCTGGTTCGCAGCTACACATGTGCTGATTTTAGCTGAAGAGTACGTTAGCACTGGTCAGCCAGACAGCAACTACCAGAAGTCAGCTTTTCTTTTCTATCCATTTGTTTAGTGGGACCCTTTTTTACCCTACCATCAGTTTTCACAAAATAGGGAGGAAATAAGTACCTTTGAGATGTCCACCATTCTGTTAAGCTACTGATCAAGATCAGCTATGTTTAAGAAGTTCATGGAAAGTCTGAATAAGAAATATACAGCAATTTTCTTAGGAAAAGGATAGCCAGTTTTCCTTAAGAGACTAGGCTAAAAATTATGTCAACATGAATTGCAAGGCATCCCAGTCTGGTATTAGTATGTGGAGACTATTAATCTCTCATGGTGGAGATAACTAAATATCACAGTTTTCAACACTCTCTTAACAGGATAAAAACTATCCTTAAATTCATGTGTTTTCCTATATACAACTCCCTGCCCACATACAGCTGCTTCTGTAAACCTTAAAGGAAGATTGGGCTGGCAAATTGAGTAAGCCAAGCAATTAATTATGGCCTCTGGAACAGCCTTGTACACCCTTGAGTGCTGCATAGACTTGTGTGGTTGTACACGTATACCACATTTGGATTTAAAGATATGTCTGCCTTCTGTGTGTGGCGGGGGCTAGTGTAGTCCATGTCAAGGACTGGGGAGTGACCTATATACTTACAAAGACAGAACTAGAAGGCTTGCACAGCTGCAAAACAAATGCTCAGGGTACAAGATCCAGGTGACCAACATCAGTCAGAGAAGCATGGTCAAGGACAGGCATTGATCAGTCCTCAAATCAGGACTTTCTTTATACATGGAGCTTCAGCTCAAAGTCTTGTTCTGATTTTGCATGTGGATTTGTTCCCTGCTGTTCAGAGGCACAGCTCTTGTAGGACACTCACAGGCCATCTGAATTTCTCAACTTGGGTCTTTTGATGTGTCTGATATTTACAGGGACAGAATCACTGGATTTCCTTGTCATCAATAATGCATCTATCCTATAAAGACCAAGAAGACTGTGATACTAAAAACAAACAAGCAAAAAAAGAGAGATAAAAGAGAAGTCCATTTCTCTTTCAACTGCCTGAAAAAACACCTTCCTCTTGGACCCATGTGGATATATGTGAAGAGGGAGAGAATGCAGCCTTTGCACAGTAAATAATATAAATCTTTCTCCTCTGATCATTCCCTCACTGATTCATAACTCTCAAGTCTACCAAGAAATAAGTGCATAGCTCTCACAAAGCATAACATATATCTACAAGGGAGGCACGATTAAAAGATGAGAGAAGAGAGACATATTATGTGGGCCATTTCATTAATGAACAATTTTCACTTCTTATTCATTGTAATAAGTATTAATAAATAACAGGAATAAGCAACAGGTTTGAATAGAACATAGATGGATTTTAGTTCAATGCAAGTAAAGTGCCTTATAGTAAGTCTAGATTGAGAAAGATGTTGAGAACGGTGGTTTTCAGAGAGACTGCTTTAATTTTAATGTTTAGCGAGCCCTGGATCCGCTGTAGACAGGTATAAAAAAGCAATGAGAAAGCGTGTTTCATATTCCCAGCCTTGCACCATTCTGTTTGGGTTTTTTTTAGCAAGTTAGGGCAAGCGAGACTCATCTCTCACTTTTGTGTCTGCTTTTTAAAAAACAATAAGGAAATCCAAATTTAAAAAGGCAACAAAGCAATACTAAGACCCATTAGGGAGGAAGGGCATGTAGGCTTTATTCTACCCCATGACTAGCCCCCAACTCCTGTTCTTCTGCCGTCATGGTCACAGTTCTCCTGCACAGTATCACCTTCCTTTTTGATTTTCAGATCTCATGTACTAGCTCATGTCACTACAGCCGAGCTTTGGTGCAGCCCAGAGAGTGTCAAAACATGAGAGATGGTAAAGAAGTCCTACAGACCTTTCTCCACCATGTGACTGGAGATAGGTTCTTGCTGTGATGCAGACAACGTAGGGGGAAGGAAGGCTTGTACCCTTTATTCCCATTGATGTCACCTTGACTCATAAGACTGAGGCTCATGGGCTGATTACCAGCATGTGGTGCTGTGACTCAAGTTGTTACATTTGGAGGGCTGCAGTATCACCTCTAGCCAAGTGGCCAGTAGCTGGCATGAGCAAGTGTTTACATCGTCCCATGATGGAAACAGAAATACAAAAAGATTAGCTGCCAGTGTTAAGACTCCCAAAGCAGAACAGATGCAGATAAGAAAGGCAAAGCAAACTGTCCTTGGAAAAATAGAAAAAAATTGCAGCTGACATAGGAAAAGCATCTATTAAGGTAAGCAGGGGTGTTATAAGCCACAAGCCAAAAGCTTGTTTGAAAACAAGCTTTTGAAAATTTTTGAAAGGTGACAGAAATTAAGAACATATGCAAGCCTGTAGCTTAAAAACACTCTGACCTTGAAGGAACTGAATCTGCCTCTCATTCCCAGGACATATGGCCTTGGTAACAGACAATATATATCACTTCCTAGTTCAGCTTAACTACATGGGTATCGAAAAGGCTTGTCTGGTAGATGACAGAGGGTCTTTGCCTCATCTGCTGCCTGTTACCCTGATTTATCACTTCATAAGAACTCCCACCCCAAGCCACCATGTGCCAGACAGAAACAGCTGGACTATTCTGCAATTACAGACCAACTCCAGCTGTCACATGGATCCTGAACTAGGACAGGAAGTTGCACTGAATGTTGTGTCTCAGATGATCTTCTCCATTCTTCCCTAGACGTCCCAGCCACCTTGTACCATCCAGCACAGACATTACATCCCACAAGCATCACCACAGTCGTGTACCCCAGTTGAGCGTTCCAGGTCTCTAGACGTGAAATCATGCTCATTCTACTATACATCAAAACTAAATGAGTCTGGGAGAAATCCTGACATCTTGGACACATCAAATTTTCAGCCAGAGCAGTACCACCCTGGTGACTTAGGTCACTCCAGCTGGCAGTCAGGGGGCAAGTGCAACTTCTAACATAAAGCCTTCCACAACGTTCTGGGTGGTATTTGGAGACCAGCACCCAAACCTGTCTCTTGTTTCTCTGCTGACCCTGATGGGTGCCAGACCAGCATTATCAAAATGACTGCTTGGGCTACCAGCAAGCAGCACCCAGAAGATAAAGCTGTCTGTAAAGTTATTACATAGTTTCCTTAAGAGCTCATTAATTACCACTCTTAATTTTACTGATACCGATAGCACCACTGCTTATTACAGGGACCTAGCAGATCAAAATGCAAATTTAGGAAGACAGTTTGAGTTACAGACTTCAGTGTTGGCAACCACTGACATCTCCAGCCAACGTCTGGATCACGCAACCCTGACAAGGCTGTACACTCACCATCTAATATTCCTGAGCAGCAATCCACAGCCACTGCTAATGATTGTACATGCATGGATGCTGATACATGCACAGATACTAAAAATGATAGTCAATAGATCAGATTCATTGCACAAAGTGTGTTCCAAGAGGCTAATCACTTCTATCTGTCTAATTTTATTTTTTAACTTGTCAGAGGGGGGTAGGGTAATCCACCATTCTCCATATTGCACTGTATTTGCAAATGTAATTCACATACGAGCCTCCCCTGCCTTTGCTAGACAATAGACTAAATGCCAGTGAGAATGGATTTTAAAATCAAAATTGTAATCACTGCAGTAGTGCAACTACTCAAGACACAAAATTACTTACAACTGCTCATTCACTGCAATACTTCAAACAAGAGAATACCACAAACTCTTCCAATGCTCTCTCTAGAAAGGTATTCAACCTTGTTTAGACCAATCTTGTATTTGTTCCTTGTATCTTCAGAAAAGAGACAATAAAAAAATTGTATAAGAAAATCAATACAAACAGAACGCTTTCTGATTTCTGCTTCGAAACTGTCTGCCTTTGGCCTGGATGGGCACACACTCTCCTGGGTTGAAAACTGGTTGGATGGCCGGGCCCAGAGAGTGGTGGTAAACGGAGTTAACTCCAGCTGGAGGCCAGTCACAAGTGGGGTTCCTCACGGCTTGGTACTGGGTCCAGCCCTGTTCAACGTCTTTATCAATGACCTGGATGAAGGCATTGAGTGCACCCTCAGCAAGTTTGCAGATGACACTAAGCTGGGAGGAAGTCTGGATCTGCTGGAGGGTAGGGAGGCTCTGCAAAGGGATCTTAACAGGCTGGACTGCTGGGCTGAGACCAATGGCATGAGGTTTAACAAGACCAAATGCTGGGTCCTGCAGTTGGGGCACAACAACCCTATGCAGTGCTACAGACTGGGGGAAGAGTGGCTGGAGAGCTGTACAGAGGAGAAGGACTGGGGTTAATGGTTGACAGCTGACTGAACATGAGCCAGCAGGGTGCCCAGGTGGCCAAGAAGGCCAACGGCATCTTGGCTTGTATCAGAAACGGTGTCACCAGCAGGTCCAGGGAGGTGATTCTCCCTCTGTACTCGGCACTGGTGAGACCGCACCTTGAGTACTGTGTTCAGTTCTGGGCCCCTCACCACAAGAAGGATGTTGAGGCTCTGGAGCGTGTCCAGAGAAGAGCAACGAAGCTGGTGAGGAGGCTGGAGAACAAGTCTTATGAGGAGCGGCTGAGAGAGCTGGGCTTGTTGAGGCTGAGGGGAGACCTTATTATTCTCTACAACTACCTGAAAGGAGGTTGTGGAGAGAAGGGAGCTGGCCTCTTCTCCTAGGTGACAGAGGACAGGACAAGGGGGAATGGCCTGAAGCTCCGCCAGGGGAGGTTCAGGCTGGAGATCAGAAAAAAATTCTTCATGGAAAGAGTCATCGGGCACTGGAACAGGCTGCCCAGGGAGGTGATCGGGTCACCTTCCCTGGGGGTGTTTAAGGAACGGGTTGATGAAGTGCTTAGGGACATGGTTTAAGGGAGTGTTAGGAGTGGTTGGACTCCATTGGATGATCCAGTGGGTCCTTTCCAACCTGGTGATTCTATGACTCTATGATTCTAATTATGGAAAGGCCATAGACTATACTTACTTGGGGGCTGGGCTCACTTCTTTTATTGCTTTACATCTTAAAGATGGATTATTACTGCAGGAAAACTATGACTGAAATCACATTTCTCCTTGTATGTTTAAATGCATTTCAAGCTTATGATGTTGAACAAAACCAAATATAGATCTCTTCCTAATTTTCCAAGCTACAGAACACTAAGTACTGTACTGTAGAAAACAAGATCTAATACAAGAGGTGGCAACTGGGATTTCGTACTGCTTATATGTACTCACATAAAAAGATATGCAATCACAAGGAATTGTGACTCATTTGACACTGGAGAGACATTTTCTTTTTAACAATGCATGAAAGGGATAGTATTGCCATACAGTGCTCTAACGGTGGTGAATCAGAAGTAGGTAAGGGAATTGTGCATTTTACAATTTGTAATAGTCACATTTGAAATAAAGGCCTGGTTCTTCTCTTTGTAAAATCAGCTCATATAAGCCTGACATTGCCCCCCATACACCCTGAGATTCAGCCACCAGATTCCTATTTAAGAAATGCTGGACTAGACAACTTGTAAAGCCCATTTCATTCCCCAAAAGGCAACAGGGTAGCAAGAACTTCCACTACTGTCTAGCAAACAAGAAACAAGGAAAGCCCATGTTTGCCAGTCGATCACCGGCACTCAGACACACCAGACGAACTCCATCAAGGAAGCACTTGAAGATCACTACCCACAGAAGACCCTGATGAATCAAACATGCAATCCGTTGTACAAGATATGCTACTGACCAGTTTGCACCATAATATCAACAAAATCACAAAATTAATAAAAAGACTGGGGTGTTTTTATTTTCTCATATTTTTAGGAAGTAGCTGATGTATGCTCTCTTATCTTCCACTTCTCTACATAGCTCTTAAACACACATAGGTACTCCTGTCTTTATAAAACAAGGCAGTTAAATTTCACTTGGAAATCCAAGCAAATTTTTGTTGCAATCTATAAAAGCCCCCCCAAAATGCCTCATTGTACAGTAAATTCTATACTGATGAAATTCTGTAATGTTTATAGAGCCATTTAAGATGCATGAGCAAGATTATTCTGTTAAATTACATTTTCCAACTCAGTCCTTATTATGCTATATACAAGCTTGCTTCTTCCAAGTCATACCCCTACTCACATAATCAAATCATGCCATTTTAAATGCTGTGACATTATTTTGTCATATAAAATGGTTGAAATTATCTTGATGACGGCAATGTAAGGATTGCTGCTACCCAGAATATTTTACAAGAAGTGAAAGCTGAAAACAGGGTTTTATCTCTCAAAAGTACAGACTTTAAATATGAGAGACACAAATAGTTTAAAAGCCATTAAATACTACAGGTCAACATAAAAAGAGGATGTAGATTCTGAAACACTCATCTTGAATAATTTAAATGGAAATATTAAAAAATGAAAATACTCTATGGAATTACCGCATTTATTTATATAGATTGACATAAACTCACTTTATGGTAATACGTTGTTAAATATCAAGTACTATAAACAAGATATCTGAAATTACTACGTAATCTAATGACTTAAGCCAGTACTTTCAAAATAATGATTATATGAATACTGAAATAAGTTTGACAGACTGAGGTATAATCAAAATCACTGTAGTCAGAGAAACTTATCCAAAGCAAAAACTGCTTTATGTTCACATACGTGTGTGTTTAATAGAAAAGTAGAACATATTTTTTCAAAAACAACAAAAAAAAAAGCTCAAAAAACATTTGGAAAAATTATTTGCTGGGCACACCATTTTTCACATTTTGGTCAAAGATCCACTATAGACACATGGCTTCTCTATTTGAAGTGATTTTGAGAAAATTATTTTCAGAAAGCTTGCCTCTAAGAAAAAAAAACTGATAACTGTACATCCATATGATTAAAAAAATCAAAAAAAAAAAAAAAGAGAGGAAAACCCAGCAATAGATAGATTACACACTTTACAACAGCAGCAATTGCCTGTTTGCAAGTCCCTGGCCAGAATTGTTCCCCTGACAAAATAAATTAATGCTAGACAGTTTTTAAGGCATTACATCAACACAAAAACTTTTAGCTCTCCCTTATATCAATAAAGCACATCATCTGACCTAAAGTGCAAGTCTTGATGGCTAAGCCACTTTCAAATGAAACAATATCAACTTTCAAAGACATTTTCATATAATGAAGTGCCTTTGTTGATAATTTTGACTAGTTACAGTCATACAGTTTATATGTCTAGTCCACAATATTTTAAGATGAAGTCTGAGAAGTGAAAGACGAGTCCAGACAGTATTATTTACGGACCTCCTTTTTCACTCTTATTCAGTACAAAGATACACAGTATTGCTGAATCCTTTAGTATCAATTCTCCCACCAAACCCACACTGCAGACTTAATCTTAACAAGATATTTTTCAAGGATGATCAAAGTAAACATATCTGTCAAACCTGAAAGATGTTTTCACCAATGCCTCAGGACTGTCCACAGGTGGTAGTTCATCTGCTAAAATTTCTTCAGGAGGTCTAGGATCACTGATGATGGTCGGCTTTGGCCTTTCCTTGAGGTTGCCAGTCAGCCCACCGATAATGGTGTTCCACAAGCAGTTTTGTGATTTAGACCCTGCAAAAACAGAGAGCGAGAAGGGAAATAAATTCAAAGGCCTATCATTCAGTCTTTCAACAGTCTGGAAAACAAAGACAGTCTGTTACGTTTTTACCTTCACATCACCACAGTTTGCGATTAAGCCTGAAAACCTCAAATAAAGCTCAAAGTGGAAATAAGCACTAACATTCAGGTCATTCCAAATCCAAGACTCTGTTGCTTCGCATAAAAAGATTTAATTACAGAAAATGGAGTTTCCAAATCACAATAAAAACCATCCTTTTCACGCTATATTTCAATTATAGCTTGGGATGCATTGACACGGCTGTATTTTAAACAAAAGAATTACCACAAGGAGGAAACCAATAAAATATCAATCATTGGCTTTCTTAGATTGAAGTCAGTAGTGGATAAACTATAGATAAAAGATATCAATGAAGGTCTAGTATTAGAAAACCTATTTCTTTTCTGCTGAAATTTCTAGTTTTCTCAATAGACATACAAATGCCAAAATATTTGTACAGATTTTTACATTTATTTAGAAGTGTCACCAGGTGACTCTTGCTTGTCATTCAGAGAACCCATCCTCATCTGTAAGACTAGTTCCACTGACAAAGCATAATTAGCATCCTTCAGTCAGGTCTCCTCATCACCTTGGGGGAGAGAATACATGACTTACATTTCATAAAGCTTAAGTATCTGTTCCATATTTTCAAAATTTCCAAATGGTTTCTGAATAAACTAGGCATTTCTGAAAATCCCAGTGATACTCTCATATTGAACACCTGTGTCACATTCTAACTTTCAATTATTATAGAATATACCTGAATGAGTTAGCAGATCTCAAGAAAAACAGTTAAGTATCGAAATACTAATTACTTAGGTTAAGAGACTTCCCACAACAGAGGCGCAGCAAGGGTTAACCTTACTGGATTCCGAAGTAATAAAGTATACAAACTCTGCTGGTACTCATTCTCCATGGGGTTTTTATCCATATGCAAAATCAAAAAAAAAAAAAAAATTAAAATCTGACAAATGAGATATTTCTAAAGTCAGCAGCTGATTTTTATAAGAGACTGTCCAGCTGAAATTTTCAAATCTTTTCCCTTAAGCATTCAGCCTTAATTGTCTAGCAGAAACAATTAAGAAACAAATAGTGGATGAGAACACATGGATTAACGTTGACTTTTTGTTGCAGTACACACCAAATATGCAAGAGAAAGCCAAATAAAACCAATGTTATCTCATGTCTCCTGGGAATACATCATGAGAAGCTATCCTGTTATAAGCAATAATATCCCTATATCCTAGGCTGCATCAAAAGAAGCATGGCCAGCAGGTCGAGGGAAGCGATTCTGCCCTTCTACTCCTCTCTTTTGAGACCTCATCTGAAATACTGTGTCCAGATCTGGAATCCTCAATGTAAGAAGGATATGGAGCTGTTGGAAGGGGTCCAGGGGAGGGCTACAAAGATGATCAGAGGGCTGGAGCACCTTCCCTATGAGAATAGCCTGAGAAAGTTTGGCTTGTGCAGCCTGGAGAAGGCTCAGAGGAGACCTTATAGCGACCTTCCAGTACCTGAAGGGGGCCTACAGGAAAGCTGGAGAGGGGCTAGTCATAAAGGCTTGTGGGGACAGGAGGAGGGGGGATGGGTATAAACTGGAGAGGGGCAGATTTAGGCTAAACATTAGGAAGAATTTCTTCACCATGAGAGTGGTGAGGCACTGGAACATGCTGCCCAGGGAAGTTGTGGATGTCCCATCCCTGGAGGTGTTCAAGGCCAGGCTGGATGGGGCCTTGGGCAGCCTGGTCTACTGGGAGGTGTTGCTGCCCATGGCAGGGGGTTGGAACTGGATGATCTTTAAGGTCCCTTCCAACTCTAACTATTCTATGATTCTATTCCATGATTCTATGATCTGCTGCAGACTATTTTGCTAGTTGTTTTCAGTGTCATGTTTTCACACATCCTTTATCATTGAAGGACTTGCAAACTTCTAGCAATACCGCTGTTTTTCTTCTTTCGACTGCCATGCTAATTTCCTCAAATTACTTAATTTTACTCGAATAGCTAAATATTTGCTTTACCTTTTTGTAAGCTGAAACGTAAAGGATGTAAGAATATGAAATTTGGCAGCCATACAGGCCACCTAAGGTAGAGTCAAAAATACAGTATGCTGAGGGGACAATTTATTTTGCAAAAGTATTTCATGGTCATCACAGTCAGAACCAGAAGTTTAAGTTTCTGTCAAGATATGGTCAAAAAAGAAAAATAAGTTGCCAGCCAGCCATACACACTGCATGCTAAGACAGGATGGTATGAACAAAAACACTTGCAGAAAAAACTGCCATGCATTATGACAAAAATATTTTATGGAAAAGAGGCTTTCTGAAGCCACTTTTATAATTTTGAGATTTTCCCCTGAAACTACTCCAAGGAATTTGCTGAGTTTCCAAAAACATCATCTTCTCCCTGTTTCCTCAGCTCTACCCTTTCTTGCCTTCTACAAGTTCTCCAGCTTCTCAGCTGCAAGACAACTCCATCGTCCAGGAAAAGGTTGTAATAGTCTTTTCTCTGCACTTACAATTAGCTTGCTGTTTGCGCTGCTACTGAAAACCAACAGTGACAGGTTTACTAACTGCCCCAACAACCATACAATAGCACAAATCAATCTCCTTCCTTCCTCCCTTCCTTCCTCCCTTCCTTCCTCCCTTCCTTCAAAAGTAGGGCAAAGAAAACCCTCAAGTACTTGTTTCAGTGTGTGTGTATATATATATATAGGGTTTTTTCCCCTACTTTCTCTGCACATCACCTATACATCTCTCTAGCATGGATAGCCATCTCATGAAGCTTTCCCCTATGATTAGGTATAGATTAGACCCAGACCTGCTTGGCTCTTCTGAAGATATACAGCAGCACATCAGCCAACTGATGTGAATTAATCAACTTCACTACAGCAATGAAATGCCTACCTGTCCTCAATAGTGTTCAGCCTGCCCAGAGCTATGCTCAGGTGAAGGGCATTTGACAAATGATTTTTTTCTCTTTAAGAGGCCGGCCTGAACTGACACCAGCTAAAAGCATCCAGCTGCCTGAAATGCTGAAAGCCTGATGAAGTTAAATACCCAGAGCCACAACTGTTCAAAGACTGATGGCACAGTGGTACTTGTAGCAAGAAAACACAGTGAGATACCAGGCATGTTAATTGTTGCCAAAGAGAGCAGTAACCTCTTAAATTCAAAGTCTCCTAAATAGGTTGGAATTTGACATTTAAGACTGCAGAAAATTAGGTAGCCCTAGTATTGGAATAAAAAACACTGAATTTTAATTTCAAATCTTTGTGAGCAAGTGTAAACATTTAAAAAATACTTCTCCTTCATTTTATGGTACCCCATCAAAGATGATTACAACTGAGCCAGAGGCAAAGGTGAAATTGATTTAGGTGTTATAATTTAAAAAGTAGAAATCTGCTTAAAGAATCTGCAGGTGGGTATTCAAATACTTTGATATAATCTAAAAACACTGTTACATTGGAAGCCTAACTACCCGGATCATTGATAACCACAAAACTATCATTCCCATTGCCTCACTTAACAACACCAACAACCTTTCCCTCTTCTTTGTTCCTGACCTTAAAGGGGAAACAGAGCTCAGGAGAGCTGTGGACAACAGTTAGGATAGTCACAGCTTATCTGGGTTTCTGTAGGTTATCTTGGGTTTGGTTGCATGCCCAGGAAGTTAGGTCAAATAAATAATGTCAGCTAAAACGGGTACAGTTTGTTCAGTGACAGCCCAGATGTGATCTCAATGAAATCTGAAGATTTTACTATTGAACTCAAATGGCCGGCTGTTACAGGGCAACAGAAATCCTGTTCTCTGTTGTGAAGTTAATTATTAACTTTGAATTAATTGTTTAAATGAAAGTGAAAAGCATGATCCAGGATGATACCCAATCTCTGGTTTACGACTCAGATGCAAGGATAACTATAATAATCCTCTGTGTCTTCAATTACTGCTTGAATTCTTGTCCTCAAATGCTGCAGAGCTTTTTCTGCCATTCAGTCAAGATAGTTTTGAATGTTTGATCTGCCCTCCACTGTTTGCTCATTGAGTCATGGTATGGTAAAGTAGGTTATAGGACTCTCAGTATAAATTTGGGCATTGTCCATTTAACTCACATTAGCACAGCACTTGCCTCAGACACTTCTCTCCTTCCCATAACACGGATCCCATTCTAATTTTCCTTTCCACTCCCGAAGACTTGTGACCTTACACTGCCCTGATCACACAGTCATCATAAGTGATACCCTATGAGAGTCTTGCTGGATCATTAAATCCTCAACCTGACTCCCAGATCACCACATATAGCTCCTAACAGTGAAGGTCTGGTTTACACTTTGAATTACCACCCTTTGTTCATATATTATGCCTCTGTGATTATTTCCCAACCAGGCTTATCTGTGTGTTCCTCTCTGCATTGCATTTCTGTTACTGTCAAACAGCCTGTGGCCTTGATCTCACCTCCACGCTTAATCCCACGCATCACCAGGTCATACTCTGACACCTTTTAAGGGGGCATTTTGTGCTTTCATTCAGCTGATAGGGTCTGTCAGTCTGTTCTTTTCCATGTAATGTCAGTCACCCCTAACTCTACAAATAAGGCCTAGCTGCCTGGTTGAGAGCCAAGATAAAGCAGGAACATAAACTGGTTGTTCTTGATTCTCAGACCTGCACCCTATACACATTCACCAAAAAAAATATTTCTTATGAATGTCAGAATCAGAACCAAAATGCCAACTGAATTCTAAATGTCGTGACATTACTCTTGACTTGCTTGTCAGACATTATTGCAGCATCAAGTCCTCACAAACCAAATATCCAGCAATAAGCAGCACTTCCAACTCTGTACATAGTACTCGGGAACCATAGTGGACAAAAAGCAGAGAGACAAAGAAATTGAAAATGTTTCAACTTGCATTTCTTTCCTCCATTATTTCCTTTGCCATATTCGTTTTCAGAGCTGAACTCAGCAGGACTGATTAATAGAGCCTCTTTTTAAGCTTTACTGTCTAACACATGAAGGAGAATAAATCCTATATCAGGAGTAAGGAGTGCCAGTGCAATTTTGTGTTGGTCCTGTTCAATCTGCTCTATCACCTTGTTAGTGAGTATATGCAATAGATTTTACAGCTAGAGACAGCAGCTCCTTCTACATTATGCACCCTACCTACCTATGTGAGGTATGGCATGCTCAGAGTGCCATCCTGTGCCTGTGTGAAATACTGCACCATAGATGTAAATTTTGATGTTTTGGTCTCCACCATCCGTGATGATGGCACATGCCTCCTTTTAATGATGAGAAGGGGATGTTTCCCTGCTAAGTGATCACAAATTATCATGAAACTAGGAACAGGATTTCCTATTTTCCTCCTCGCTCTCATATATTTTGTTATGTGGTTTTTTTCAATATTCCGTATGGTCAAAGTCATAGTAAGTTGATGTCATATTACCAGACGGATCCCTCTGTTTCATTCAAATTTGAGTCACTTATTTCAAACCCAAGCAGTACCTTTGGTTCCTAACCTTGCTCTGTGAAGCAAAAGGTGATAGAAGAGCTATCAATAAGGTTTAATTTCATTTTTTTTAATCTTACTTCTAAGGCTTGACCCAAATCGCTTTGTAGCCACTGCAGTCAACTTCAGCTGGCTTTGCAACACTTACATTATTACAACTTTTTATGCTTGAAGCAATACTAAGGCCACAAAGCCTTCCATTCTTCTAAATTTGCATCAACTCTGTTCAGTAAGACTGAAACTCTGTAAACGATTTTTCCAACTAAGTACTATGGTCCTTCGGTATTATAAATGAATTGCAATAACAGGGCAGACATAATATGAGCATAAAAGGCTTATTAAATGTGTTTATTTCTACACTAGATATAGAAATCAACCAGTTAAAATAAAAAAAAAATGCTACTTACGAGCAAATCGTGATAGTGGTCGTGCATTTTTGTCTCCTGTCTCATTTGCAACTGAAAAGAGAAAATACAGAGGAATAAAAAGTGTTCAATTTAAAAGTTACATTAAAATTAATGATAATAGCAATTCTCAAGCATATAGTGGAGAGAAGACTGTAGCAGCAGTTGCATATGTATATACAGGTATACTCAACAGAAATATATAATACTTCTCTCAATGCCACCAAATACATTACTTTGTATGTTTGGCTTTGAGACTCA
Organism: Cuculus canorus; assembly: GCF_017976375.1. Taxonomy (NCBI): domain Eukaryota; kingdom Metazoa; phylum Chordata; class Aves; order Cuculiformes; family Cuculidae; genus Cuculus; species Cuculus canorus. Next base: position 107,705,755 of record NC_071402.1, on the reverse strand, counting down.
ACAAGGTGGACCACAGGCAGCTGCAAACATTGTCTTGTCCACATAATAAATGGATCATAATTGCCTAACATTCAAGCACTAGCCATTAATAGTATGTAGCAATATACTATTGCAGTCCTCCTTATAAGTTCTAATTTATATTGGACTTTTTTCCAAGTCCTAAATGAAACATTTTATTTTTCCATTTGCATTACTGAGTATTGTAAAAAAAAAAAAAAAAAAAAAAAAAGAAAAAAATTAAGATTATTGCACATACATGAGGAAATGCACTAGCAATTCTGGAAGATCAGAGGGTCATTTAATAGGAAAATAAATTAAATTTAAGGATCTGTGCTAAGGAATCCTCTGATATTTGGAACTGTATATAGATATCACCTAGGATAAAAACAAATCATGGTTTCTCTGCCTTTGATTAATACTGGCATAGCCCTCAACGTTTCTGTGACTAAGCCCGTGTGCAGTTAGTCAAGAGTACAAACAACTATTTAGGGTTCCCATAATACTAAACTACAGCTGAAAATAAAAGATGAGAGTTATCAAGGAGAGGAATTACCACCCATGACTGTTTATTTTTTGTAGCTACAGTAATTGTAAGGAACAGCATTGATGGGTGCATAGGGAGAAAAGCATATTATAAGCGCACACAGAAACCTTGCCAATTCCTTGTTTTCTTTAAAAATGCTGTATCCTAGAGTCAAGACCAAACAAGCTAAGAAATCCCACAAAAGGATGTAAAATATGAGCAGAATGGAGACTCACAGATTCCTAGCAAGATGGTGTTAACTAAGCTATAATCTACTTTTTGAAGCCAGAAAAGACTTTTGACAAAATTTAATTCTTCTGACAAGCCTTCAGGTTGTCACTTGAAGTTTGGCTTCATTAAAGACCCATATCTAGCTTTCTTCACTTGCTCTCCGATCTTTACCTGTTGATCAAGGTGGCTTCAGCAGTCCCTGCAGTGAACAGAGACTCTCGCGAATTACTGCCTCATTTTGCTGCCGTTAGCCAGTAGATGGGGTACTTAAAGCACCGGTGCCTCTGTCAGCCCAGGGAACTCTCCAGGCTGGCTGGAGAGATGGCCCTGAGGTCTTCAAGGTCTTACAAGACACCTTTCCTCGGCTTGAGTGTATCACAGGCACCTGCAGCATAAACCCCAACCAAACAACCTCTTCTGGGGCATTGTGTGCAGAGCGAGTGTGCAGAGTTAGGCAGGTTCAAGCAGTTCACGGTTCTGTTTCTGCTTCTGGTGTTGTGATGGTGAAGGAGAGGCAGCAGCATCCTCCACGGGGCAGGGATCAAAAGAGCTGGATACAGTGAGACCAAAAACTACTCCAGAAAACACTGTTATAGCCAATACATAAAGGTCAAGCAGCCAGTGATGCTGGCTCGCACCAGGTAGGCTGAGAAATTACTTGCCGGGCTGGTTCCTTCTGGGGTCCCAGGCATTCCTCTGTACTGAAGCAGAGCCTAGAGAGATTTGTGTCATGCATTGGTGTCTAAGTTGGGGCATCAAGTGAGCTATTACCTCAATGAGGAAAGGGCCTACCAAGGGTTTTTTAACTGTGCTGTTACCTCTTTAGTGTATTGAAGTGACAGAGCCTGATCGACAGGCCTAAAGCAATATATGTGGCCGCTGGACGATTCGTATTGCGTTGCTATATGTGCTGTTTCATCTGTAACCTCTCACATTACTCTTATTGGGGGATTATGCTGTGCTGTTCTTGGTGCAGAGAGCATGAAAAAGAGAGGCGGTAAGCAGCTGGGGCCAGAAACTCTGCTTTTTTCGGTGATGTGATTTGTTTATTCAACAATATAAAAGCTGAACACTTTGCAGCAGTGGTTGGAGATCTCACCAACAAGTGGATGCACTGCATATGATTTCCCAGTTGTCAAGCTCTCCAAATCTTTGCTGCAGAAAAGAAAGAAAGAGAGAAAGAAAGAAAGAGAGAGAGAGAAAGAGAGAAGGAGAGAAAGACAGGAGAGAAAGGGAGAGAGGAATAGAGAGAGAAAGAGAGAAAGAGAGAAAGAGAGAAAGAGAGAAAGAGAGAAAGAGAGAGAGAAAGAGAGAGGGAAAGAGAGAAAGAGAGAGAAAGAGAGAGGGAAAGAGAGAGAGAAAGAGAGAGGGAAAGAGAGAAAGAGAGAGAAAGAGAGAGAAAGAGAGAGAAAGAGAGAGAAAGAGAGAGAAAGAGAGAGAAAGAGAGAGAAAGAGAGAAAGAGAGGGAGGAAGGGAGGAAGGGAGGAAGGGAGGAAGGAAGGAAGGAAGGAAGGAAGGAAGGAAGGAAGGAAGGAAGGAAGGAAGGAAGGAAGGAAGGAAGGAAGGAAGGAAGGAGCCACCCCAGTGTCTGCAGATCTGGGTGATGATGATGGGACAATTGGTGATGTATCTTTTATAATTACTCTACTTATTCTCTTGTAGCAATGATTAGATGCATTGCCTTTAAAGCCGTTATTGTTAACTTTTGTTAACAAGCTGTTGTTGATCACAACTAATCATTTGTTATCTTTCTTGCTGTAATAAGTTGAGTAAAACTTGATTTCACAGAATATTCAAGACTTTGGGCTTTTATGACAATCATCTTTTGTGCTTAGAACCTTGTGGTAAAACAAGTATTTTCTCCACTCTGCCGGTAAATAGCACTCCCTGGTCACCAGCAGCTTCAGGTGCACACTCCAGCTGGATGTTGCAACAAGAGTTTCAGAGCACTCCACACAGCATCTGTCTCTGGGCAGGTCAGTTCTCAGAATGACAGCATCCAACACAACAGGTGTCATTAACCCCCCCAAAAAATAAGCTTTTTCTAGTTTCAGTCCACATACATTTGTTTTCAATTTTCAGTACTTTCCATATATCAGATTGTGTTGTATATGGAGTAAAGCCCTTCCACCTGGTCCACAGCCACTCAGATCAAAGGTGCAGGTAGAACAGCAAAGCAATGAGCGGGACAGCAAGCACTGGGGATATTGATCCTACATTACTAACAAGATTCCTGGTATCAGGCAGCTAATTGCTGCATGGGAATTGTCTGGAACCAATGAGTTGTGTGCATAGGTGAGATCTTGTGTTTGATCAGTCCTGCAGTCAACAAGGGAAGGATTCAGAGGTAAAAGTATTTCTGTGTTTGCTCTGTGTGGAAATCTTAGAAGATTTTACTTTGTGCAGTTTTCAGTGTGGAAGTTCTGCATATTGCACTACAACTTCCTGGAAATCTCTAGTGCCTCTCATTGCATTTATAACAACATCTTCCCAGATCAGTTCTTTGATTAACTTGGATCACTCCTATGTAAGTTCACCATTTGCCCACTTCATGGGCAGGCTTCTTTTTTTAATGTCTGCCCTGTTAAACTGTTTCCTACAGCTTTTCACATTTTCTACAGAAGGTATCGATTTCATCAGCACGCCCCCTCAGCCAATTTACCTTTCAAAGTTTCTTTGAAAACTTCTAGTACAATGCAAAGAAGAATATACCACTCTGTAGTATTGACTCATAAAGACTGACAGACAAAAGCCTGTCATCTATATTTTGCCATTAAGCAGCTGAGAGGCTGAAAAAAGCAAGCAGAGTATTTTTTACGCACCAGTAAACATATTCTTTCAAGGAGATTTTTCTTTTCTTAATCAACCAAAGGGAAGATGAGCTTAACTGTATATTTCATGTTGCTAGTAAATTTGTCAAAGTGTTAGGAAGTGGGGAAGTGGAGCAGATAAACTGATAACACAGATATGTAGATCAGTTTATGTTGAATATATAATCTACACCAACTCTTCTCTGGGATTTTTCTTTGTCTTTATTTTCCCCTTCACTGCCACATATTTTGAATAGTAGTCTTGTAAAAAATAAACCCTCTGGATTGCACTAACTCTTCATCTCCTGGTAATCCTTTCCTCTAAAACTCAGGAGAATAAGACAGTACTGTTACTGCTAAGATAACTGTGTCTGTCTACTTTTTACAGACAAATCAAAGATCACCTCTGGGAAATTAATCGGCTTTTGCTCTCAAAGACTATAATGCCATTAGACATTTGATAAATTTATGAAGCTTTATCTTAACAGTAGCTTAGGTTTTATGCTTACCTGTCTTGTATTATGATACTTTGCCAGAACCTGATTGCAGTGTCAGTTATGACCTATTGTTTAATTTGTGAAAATTTATACCAATTTGTTCTTGCAATAGAAGTATTTCTTTTTTCTGGTGCTTAATCGTCCTCTGACTTGGGCACAGAAAGATTGATTTGCCCCCTTTCACCATCATTTTATGCACTAAACACACCATAATCATCTAGTTTTGTTTTACAGAGTAGGTATCTTCACATCCCCTCCCCATCTTGAACTTCAGTGCCAATTTATTTTTCACAGGTATTGCATACAGACATTCAAGAGGCCTTACTCTTGCTTTGTCACACATTAGTTGTGTGCTGTGACACAGCTCTCACAGAACTAACAGACTCTCAGTTCATAGCAGAATGTTTTTATTATTAGGCCCTTATCTGCATCATCTTTCACTCTGTAATACTTAATTTCAGTCCTTGTTGTGAGCCCCATCCTCTAGGTCACATGGAATTTACCATGAAATATTCAGATCAACCCCTGTACTGGCAAAACTTTATCTTGTCAGCACCAATCACCATCACTTTCTCTTTTAATATGTCACAGCCATTAACAAAACTCCTACCCAAGATCAATCCCACACAGGGATCTGAAACACAATAGTATTGAAGAAATGCTTTCCTGGTGGCTTTCTGACCCATTTAGATGCTAAGGTTCCTCATAAGAAAACCTGTGCTTAGGGAATTTTGAATCCAATAGGGAGACTAGAAAAGTCTCAGGCTTTACAAATAATGCCTCATAATAAGGAAAATTCTGCTTCTGAGGGGTTTTATCCAGCACTACATAAACTGCAAGCACAGGAACTATACAGCCAGTACACAAGTGGGCCAGAGATTATTCAGGCTTCTCCACAGTGAGTCACCCAAAGAGTTTTCTATAGTGCTGAATCCCAGCACCATGCAAGAAATACCAGCAATTCAGTAATGATTTGAAATGCTTGTGCTGTAAACATCGACAGCATGGGCAGTATAAAGAAACCCTAAAAAAGAACCAGTGGGGTCATAAAGTTACAATAATATGCAGCAACTTCTTGCTGATAAAAAATATTGAATAATTCCACTGCCACTCAGGACTTAAGATTCTAATTAGTTAGTATGATTAAGTAATAAATCAGTTACACAGATGGAAAAAGGCACAATATGCATCTCTTGGATATGACCTGAACATCACAAAACACATTCAAAATGGGAGCTTGGTTCCAAAATACTCCTGAAAGGCAGGAAACCACAATCTTCACTTACAAGTAATAACCAAGAGGTGTATGCCACCCAGCAGTTCCTGAAATAACTTCTAATGGATTTTTGTTGCTGCTGTTTGCCTGGCACTGTACACCAAATATTGCCCTTCTTCATTAATCGGGAGAGAAACACTGTGCACAACTGATGATTCATTTTCCTTATGAAAAGATCCTTACACTTCAAATTCTCTGTATCTGTGATGGGAAAGTTGCTTCTGCATTAGAAAACACTTTGTTCCCTTAGACAACTGAAGAGAGTCACTGCGTCTCTCTGAAGGGGCAATGACTCCATGCACACATTTCAGGGCTTCTGACATCATTGACAGCCACAGAAATGCTTTCAGAAGGGCAAGGTGTACCCAGGACAATTGTAACAGAGAAACTGGTGCAAAATATCTGTGTGAGAAGAAGCAAAACTATTCAATATTTTAGTGATCGTCAGCTAAATTTTATTTAGCAGCAGTTTTGCAAACATTGAACCTGTAAACCCTGGCCCTGTTGGCACCTAAAGACTGGAGGGGCCCTGATTTTGGAGGTGAAGGAAAATAGGAGCAAACACCAGCAACTGCCTAGACCAAAACCACCTTCCTTGCACCAAGCCCCATGTTAAACACATTCCCAACCTAGAAACTGAAACACAATCTTGTGTAATCTATTTAAATTATTAACATATGTTCTGCCAACTGAATAACTCCAGCTCTCCAAGTTTAAAGAACAAATGGCTCTGGTCACACAAGATCCAGGCTGCTCTCATTTCCAACCCCTGCCATGCTGGTCAGAGTACAAAGAGCACAGCCCCTTTGCTTCCCTGGTCATACAGAGATGCATCTACCTCTGGCACAGTCACCAACAGTGTGTGATGGATCCATAATTGCTTGCTAAGAGCCTGAAAATTGCTCTCAGAAAAGTTGTGAATCAGGAGATGATGGAAAAGGAATTGTATAGATTATAAAGTTTCTCCACTGCAAGATGATAAAGCTGCCTTATTAACCTGGAAATGTCCAGGCTGATTTTCTGCATTTAACTAAGATTTCTTACTTCTGGTAGCTCTAACAGATTGCCTGTTGTTGCACAACCACTTGCTTTTTTCTCCTGAGGGTAACTACACATCTGGAAAGCTTGATCTAGGTCATATATTTTTGTGCAGTGAATCTAAGACAGATTGATGGGAATCATTAACCATGGGGCTTTCATAAAAGGATTCTGCCTGTGAGGGCTACCATGACTTCTAGCTCACTTTCATTAGAAAATACATCACATGAACAATAGCATAGTGACCAGATTATGGGTATCAGATGTGGTAGCAAGACATTGTCCTCACTGGCATACCCTTGCCCAGCAGCAGTCCTCTGTCTTCAAGCTTCTTCACCTGCTTCTCCATTGTTCACTATGTTTCACTCAACTTGTAGCACTTGAGTGGAAGTACAGCCATCAGTGGATGAGCCAAATCACTTTTTCTCTCTCACACGCTGCAGCTATTACTCTTTTTTAGTTATACTTCCCCTGTACAAAGACCCAGGTACATTCCTGCATAGCGAGAGGCCATCCTCCCTGTGTAGAAGCAAGGATACAGGAAGTAAACCAATTGTTTGTGCCACTGCTTATATTACTACATAAGCAATTGGTGTCATAGGACACCCAGATATCTCAGTCTGACTAGGACACAGAGAAAAAATGGAGGAAATCAGAGTAAAAAATCTGCAGAAACTTCTTACTCCAGTACTTTCCTTGAGACACCAGTTTTCTTCTCTCTCCACTCTATTTAAGTCTGGAAAAGCTATCTCTCCCCAGCAGAAGAGGGGGAAACCTCTGGCTTTGGCTTTGATCATCTAATCCAAGAGGCATGTCCTCCACCACAAAGATCTAAAAAATAAGCTGATCTTGCACTTCTGGCCACCACCTGAGACAGACCACTGTACTACATATGCCTTAGTCTGGCTCAGTTCAGCAGCCCTTACATTTTTTTAAATACTGGCTTGTGATTCCGATATAGCCCTTACATATAGTCACCAATTACGATGTGGCTACACATCAAGTTATAACATCCCCTTGTACAGGTGGACACTAAAAGCATAGCAGCTCTGATTTTCAAGTCCTTTGCAAGTCAGCAGAAATGATCTCTTTTCCTCAGGGACACCAGGTCAAGTCCTGATGAAGCAGCATACACTTTACTGGACAAAGCTCACAACTTTGGGCATAGACTTCAAAAATTGAACAACAAATAACAGAATATATACAGCTGCCTGTACACGCATGTGACACTGCCAAATCACTATTTCATAGCTCAAGATAATGGGCTGAGGTAGTTGAACTAGATGATTATTGCAGGTCACGTCCAGCTGAACTATACTACGCTACACTGTTCTGTTCTTCTTCCTGCCTCCTCCTTACAGCAGTAGTACATGCAGAGGAAACCTCCGATGGCATCCTAGCCTGCACTAGAGGAAGACATTGAAAGGGTGACCATCTCTCAGCCTAAGCATTAGCTTTGCCATGTTGTGTTACCTTCCGATGGAGGTAAGAGCTGTGGATCATCTTGAGATAATTGCACCAACTGAACAAATATGCACAAAGTATGTGAGATGTGCAGTTTTTTAAAACCTTCTGTGTTCATCCCAGTTCAGCTGAGGCTCCACAGGATGGCAAAACCCCACATCTCTGAAACTAGCAAGTCTCAAAGATCAAGCTCTCCATCTGAAGCAGCGCATGCTTCCTGCACCACTCTGCACTTTTCTCTGCTCCTCTTTGCTCCTCTGCATTTCTCTCTGCTCCTTTGTGCTCACCTTCATATTCCTCTCTGCTTTTCTGCATTCCTCTGTGCTCCTCTACAATCTTCACTTCTCACTGCTCCTCTGCACTCCTCTCTCTTTCAGTGAAGGCCTCTGCTCCTTTGTACTCTTCTGCCCTGCTCTGCCCTTATGCTCCCATTGCTGCTCCTCTCTCCTCCTTGCTGCTCCTCACTCATCCTCCTCTGTGGTTCTCTGCTCTCTTCTGCTCCTGTTCTCATATGATCTTCTGATCTTCTTTGTTCCTCTCAGCTTCCCCCCCCACCTCTGGTCTCCCTCTTCTGTTCCTCTCCTCACCCTTCTGCCCTCTTTGTCTCCCCTCTGCACTTTTTTTCCATCTGCCCCTATCCCTCACTTCTTTTTTGAAAGCCTAAGCTACTATAAAAAGTTTTAAACCCTAAAATACGATAAAAGAATCTAAAATTACTTGATATACCGTAAGAGCCTAAAAAACACTGAAAACTACCATGAGATTAAAATAACTCCAAAACCACCATAGAAAGTCTAAAAATAAACCAAACAAAATAGCAAAAAATGTGTCAGAAAATAACCTAAAATAACATAGAACAACGAAAAAATCCTTCTTAAGATATTGTTAAACATTGCAAGAAAGACCTGTAAAATACCATAAAAGAGTGAAAGATAACATAAACACTATAAAAGAGTCAAAATAACCTGAAACAAGCACAAAAGCAACAGGCAAGAAGTTTGCTGAAAAGACCCAGAGGAGCCCTGGCACGGAGCTGTGCTCAAAGCTACAAAGGAGATGAAAAAAAATCCCTAGGGCCCCCCTTGGAGCCTACCTGGAGAGTTTAGGAAAGTTTCCTACCCCTGGATGTGGGGCACGAGGGCCACCTTCGTGGAGCACAAGCAGCAGGAACCCAGCCACAATGGCACAAAGGAGTCCTGGCAAGGTTCTGTGTTCAGCGCTGCAGAGGAGGCACAGAAACCCTGGTGACACTTGCTAGTTCATTGTGGGGAGCAAAAAAACCTTTCTTCTCCCAGCTAAGGGTCACAACAGGCTATCTTCGTGGTGATGAGCAGCAGCCACCTGACACTTAAAAGCAACTGCGACTCTTTAAGAGGCCTTATGCTCCTGTAAGATAGCTGCAAAGAAGGACTGAAGATTTTGCTTTTCATGTGCGCGTCTGGCACCACCTGCAGATATCGGTATGATAAAACTACTAATTATGTTATTCAGATACTAAAGAACATTTTTTTAATGTTTAATTAATAAATGGAACTATGAAAAAAAATCTTCTAGCACAGACATAGTATTGAGTTTGCAGAACTGATGCACACAGTGCAGAAACCTGCCAGACTACATCTGTTCAGTTAAGGAATCTCAACATTTTGATACACTCAGTGGGATTGAGGCAATCTGTTGCCTGTGTCCAAAGGTAAATCTGAGACATCAGCAAGCAGAGCGAAGCTGGAGATGAATTCCCGTGCCATGAGTGTCCCTTGTCCAGAGGGCTTTGAGGAAAAAGTATTAAGTAGCAAGAATTTCAAACAACACAGGATTCATAAGCTAAAACCTATGCTTTGAGCTACGCTTGAAAACAAACCAGTAGCCAGTGCCAGACATTTTAAGATCGTGCTTTACTCTCTGCTGAGGGCTGTGCAAGGGTAATGAATGTTGACACAGCACATTATGAAACAATTACCTATGCCTGTACTAATTGCCCTGGTATACCATAGGTGACACAATCTTGCAGAAGGGGTAGCCAGGCATGTCCTCTGAGGAGCAACTGAGGGCTCAGGGTTTGTCTAGTTTGGAGAAGGAGGCTGAAGGGCAGCTATGTTTCTTTCTACAGCTTCCTGAGGAGAGGAAGTGGAGAGTGAGGTGCTGATCTCTTCTCTCTGGTACTCAGTGCCTGGACGCATGGACACGGCTTTATGCACCCATCAGAATAGGTTTGGACTTGACTTGAAGAACCATTTCTTTAGGAAGAGAGTGGTGAAACCCTGGAACAGCCTTCCTGTAATGCCTCATGTCTGTCAGGGTTTAAGACTTATTTGGACAATGCCCTTAATACTATGCTTTCACTCTTGATCAACCCTGAAGTGGTCAGAGAGTTGGACTAGATGGTTGCTGTAGGTCTCTTCCAGCTGAACTATGCTATTCTAACTAAGAACAGGAACAAAGAAAAAGAAGGATTTTTTTCCATTTTGTTGGAGTTTGACAAAATTGGATCTCAAAAAGGTGTTGTCAGTAAAGGGAATTACACAGCCAATAGAGCTTCTCAGGGGAAAAAGAAAAGAGGAGTTTTGAGGAAGGTGTGTGACGGGCCCTACGAAAATCTTTCTAAAGTGTCTATGGAAGTTTCCCATGGAAACTACAGGCATTTACTTGAAAGCTACAGCTCTTTCAAGCTGGGGCAACTTTAAGCTTTACAGTGAAAACTTAGCATTTCTCAGAGGAAAAAAGGACTTGTACAAACTACGTTGAAAACTCAGCTTCCTGTTAAAAAATGTCTTTTAAGGAAAATGCACAAAGAGGCCACAACTGTGCAATGGCACTAGTCTTCAAGTTAATCTCAGACAAATACCAGTTCACAAGGAAGCTTTCTACGTGGCTGTCAGATTTATGAAATCACACCTGGCACATGAGGCTCAGATTGAATCCCATCCTACCACCACCTTTAAGACATTTCTTTTACTCATGCTCTTATGCTTCACAAAATGAGCTTGCATAAGTGCTACCAACTCAAAGTCAGCATCAATTCTTTTGATAAAAATAACGTGCTGTGATGTCTGAGTAATCATGGTTAAATTATACCACCGCTTACATATGGTGCTGTAAAAATATTCACCTAGTGGTTCCAATGTAATAGAGCTGCTTTATGTAATAGTTAATATTAACACCCTTCAATAAATGAGAAACACATAGATCAAAATACTTTTACAAGGGAAAATATTGTAAAGACTGTACATTATAAATAAAAAGGCAAACTGCCTCAAAGTCAGGAGGGAGATTCGAAAGTGCTTCTTTACCGAAGGGATTTTGTCCAGTCCTACTGAAGCCAACTGAAGGGAAGGTCTGAATAAAGTCATAGTCCTTCTCCCACATCACTCTGACCATTCACTGCGATCCAGTGCTTAGCCCTGTTCCTGAAGAGTTTCCACTGCAACTGAGTCAACCAGCAGATGCTACAATTATTTATAAACTTTAGCTCCAAGTCTCTCCTGTCATTTCCACATCCACTTTTCCCCTTTTTAATAATGGATGAATCATAATCAGAAACCACTCTCCAGTCCATGAACAAATTAACATAGCATAGACTCGCATAAGTACACAGATGACTATCATTACATCTGCCTCAATATTAGAGGGATTAGCACTGTAAAAAATACCTGCAGTAAACAAATATTCATGTAGCATTAATTAGCATTTTCATTCCAGTACACACATTATGAAACAATATTACTGTGGTAGGAAGAAATCAGCAAGGAAGACTGCTTTGCCACAATATTAATACCTTACATTATAGTGCAGTAAAACTGTGCTCTTCAGACTCTCTGACTTGGAAAACAAAACAAACAAACAAACAAAATTCTGTGGCTTTAAAAGGATTGCAGTTTTGGGTCAAAAATGCTGCAGGAATTGTAGCATAACCTTGAAATAACATAAATTCACTGTGCTGATCCAAGTCTATCTAAAAATATATTCACCATGGCCAGACCAAGGGCTCTGTGCTTTGCCTGGCTAATTCAACAGCAGGGCACCCTTCTTGGGAGAACCAGTAATTCTCAAATGTAGCAGTAAAGATGGTGAGAACAAGGCTACAGAGACTTGTGTTAAACTGAGCATACGAAAAGGAAGGTATAATACCTCCCTGAGCCTCAAAAGAATTTCCACAAAATCATAAATATTTCTGCTATGACTTCAGGAGACAATCTTACAGTAAATTACTCCTAACAGAATGTTCAGTTGCCTTTAGGAATAAGAATGGACTCTAGTAATCTCTCTCCTTTACATTCAGGCTCTAGAAAGCATGCCTGAGAAACAGAGGAAAACTGGAGTGAAGAGACAGGGAAGATGATAACATTCACAGCACTGGCACTCATTTGACCAGATCATGACTGGCACAGTGTTAGTGGAGGCGTAGAATAGATGTGAAAGCCTTAGACATTTTGGACCAGTGGGTAATACTGTAAGAAATAGGTGAGAAGACTATGTTCATTTTTTTTCACAACACAATAAAAAGTGAAAATAAAATATCAAAACCACCAGACTGAAAAGATTTCCATCCTACTCAAGTTATGAGAGGGAAAAATCCTCTTAGGAGACTGAAAGAGATGTAGTCTATAAACATGCACATCTATTGTTCCCAAGCCCGTCGTTCAAAACTTCTGTCATCAGTTTATTTTCTCCCACAGGTCTTCCCCAATTCAATAGATTTCACTTCAGTGAAAACTACAACACAAAGCTGACATTTGTTGAAGACAGGCAAGGCTGAATGAACTCTAGCATGGCACTGCAGACCAATCTAAACATCATCCTTACTCATGAATTTCCATTCACCTCAGGGAAAGCAGAACTGCCTCCGAGGTGTGGGAATAATAAAGAAAAAATTCTGCTTTCAGTTGCACTGAAAAAACAGGCTTGCAGAGGCACTAGTGGGAGGCCTGCTGAAAACAGAGGGGCCATATGGGAATCATTTGCTTTCCATCACCTAGAAAAGGAGCATCTTTTCTACCATACAAGTCACACCCACCTTTAGCACTGCTGCTTCTTAATAGCAGTCCCACTAATTGCAGTGTTCTGGGCATCAATGAGTCTGTTCTATTCAGAGGGAAGAGTTACTATGCTTCTGAAAGCTCAGATCAGGGCTTTTTCTGTATTCCATCATATAAGGGGAAAGAAGAACAAAACCTTAAGAAGCGGGAGAACCTGTTCAGCTTCATCACTTCACTGACACCCCATGGGTTTGTTTATTTGAGTATACAATCAAGAATATATTCTAGGTGTACCCAGATACAAAAGTACCTCCTATAATACCACAAACTCACAATGATCCCCCACAGAAATGTACACCTGCAGCTCAACAAGTACCAAGGGTGTTCAGATTTGGGTTGTCAGCTCATTATGGAAAGGATAGCAACACATTGTGGGCATCCAGAACTTAAATCCCCTGAAGTTTGAGAATATCCACATCTGGGCATTTCATGCCCTGATTCCTACATTGCTAAGACTGATTTCAAAATATGAAAATCTATTTCATAGATTTGTGGATTTCCATAGCTTGTGGATTTCCTGGAGTTTGTGGTTGCTAATAGCGCAGCAGATGCCAGGAAAGGCCACCAGAGACATCGCAGAAACATTCACAAGCCCTGTGTGAAGTAATTTGTGTTGTCCCATGAATAGTACTTCATAATGCACTTTCTCCAATTCTAAGATTTTTTTCACATTGACTGTGATGGCATATCTCTCCAGCAAGAACTAAATGCAAACAGTGTGGGCTTTTGCATCCTGGGTCACAGATTTTGAAATGCAGTTCCTGGGTTTTGTCACACTCGAGTGTCTGGCTTTCTGCTGTGGTAATAACTATGAGGAAAGAAATCACCGTTTTTTGTACTGGGAGACAACACTTTGCACTTTCACAGCAATTCACAGTGCTTTGGTGCTTTTGTGCCAGGAAGAAAATTAAAAGGACATGATTCAACTGTCAAAACCCTACATTTCCTTGCTTGGTGAGACTTCCACAGCAGCAGTGTGGTGCTCCCTGACCGACAATTACTCCTGCATGGGGCTTGACCCCCTCCCTCCAAGGCTTCTGGGATGCATTTTACCCCTCTTCTTTACCCCTGCCATCACTGGGCAATGTATGGAGCAATCCAAAGTGTTTCATTTACAACAGAAAAAAAAAAAAACCAAAAAAACAAGTGAGGGGAATTAAAAAAAGGAGGAAGAGGAATAAGTGCTGCCACTGATTAGAGATGCAGACCTAGGAGAACTGTGTTCCATCTGGAAGAAAGCCTGCAGCCAACTACCCTATTCCCCAGTACCCTGCCCTAACACTGTGCTACTAATCTCTTGAGGCTTTTCTGAAGATACCCGTTTGTGGCATAAGTAGTATCCCTGGATTCGGGCCAGGATGTAGGCACAGTAATTCAGAAGGAAATCAAAAATCTTAAAATTTGACACCTGAGACACTTTCAAAGAGCAATTCCCAACTGTCCATATTAAGATTTCTGCACATATAATCAGTCATAACAGAATTCTGTCTTCCGGACTGTAAGTATAGATATAACTGATTAGTAACTGAATACTTGAACCTGCAGTGTCTTTTCAGTCTCAGATGAGAAGTTTCTAATGGACTCATCTAATAAATACACTTTGAAATGCATCTTGAAACACAGAAATTTCAGCAGAGCCAAATATGAAAAGCTGAAAAGCTTATAATCTGCACAACAGAAGTAATTAACTTTTTTCTTTCTTTTGATATCTTATGAAAGAATCAAGTGACACTTAATTGGGTAATCATTGTATATTTTGTAACTATTTGTTTTAGACGGAGACCACACAAGTCCCCCTTTATTAAAATTTTACATGAGAGCATAATGTAATATCACAAGAAAATATAGAGTCTCAGATTTCTAAATGTAACCAGTCTGTTCCTTCAATATAAAAAGTCACATGAGTTAGTTCCAGATGGTGACATTTGTACAAGCAAAGTCGTTACAAAACATGAACCTCAGTAAGGCATGCTGCAACCGGCATTTAGATTGGTCTGTGCATGTACATGAACACTAATGTACACATGGAACAGTTGTATCTTAGAATTAAAATAGCTAAAAAACCCCGCAATATTAGTCTTTAGAGTGCTTTTGTCCCTTTCAGAACAACACCATTTAATCAAAGTATAAAAAAATCGTACTACAAGTAATGCGTTTATAATACTAACAAGCTTCCAGAAGGCTTTATTAGTTTGGTTACAACAGGGTCATAACAGTAGCAGGAGATAACCTTCCAGCCTGAAGCTGGCTGGGGTCATCCATTTCAGAGCCACCTTGAGTAAGTGTGCATACAACTTCATAAGCATTCACTGAGCTAAGTCCTATGGGCCACCCACAGAAGGCACCTGTACAACTGCACTAGTTGTCTCCAAAACTCCCAGCCTGCCACTAATCTGCAGCATCCATAGCCAGAATAACAGAACATACCACATTTAATAGCCTTTGACACATAAAGCATTTCTGTTTGCAATGCAACAAGCTGTGCTGCAGTCCTGGAAGCAATGTCACTGCCCAAATCCATTTTCCCTCAAATTTCACTAGCATCTCCCCATTCACTGGTAAAGAACAAGAACTTTCTGGGCCTCTGTGGAACAAAGCCGTTTCAAACTTGTTATGCATTCACCTTTCTGAGTTCTTAGATTGTGCTAGTAATTTCAGTAGCATCCCTTCTTCCCACCCTGTTTTCTCTACAAGGAGGATCCAGACTGTAAAGCTTTATTCCATCTGACTTTCTAAATGCTGATGCATAACAGCTGTGAACTGTTAGGGAACATAAAACTCAGTGTTGCAGTGCAAGAAAAGTACCCATAATAGGTAAAGACCAGGAAATCTCTATTATGTAGTTTAAATTTCAAAATATTTCATAATATATGCTGCTAGATTTTGCACTCACCCTCTTCTGCTCGCAGACTCAGGCTCTGAACACTCCTGAATAGAAAAAGGAATTTAAGGACGTAAACTCTTTAAGAAAAAATAACGACAACATGACACATTGATTAGAACTTACACCAAATCACAATATGTTTTGAGCTAGCAATCCAGAAGTCAGAGATCTTAACCCCTGGTCAAATTAAAGTAAAGAAATGGGCAGAAATGTTATACGCCTTCATTGTGACCAGGTTGTGCAATTGAACTCTAGGTCAAATGGATAAATAGTAGAGGACAATGGCCAAACCTGAAATGACATTTTCACACTTTTGAATAAAGATGCTGCCATTTGGGAAAGCATACTGGAAAACAAAGTTTTAGAGCCAAAATGTCTGAAGCTGTTAAAAGCAGAAGTTCTAATAGGATTCATAATTTACAGTTTTGTAAATAGGAAAATGTTATTTTTTTTTTCTTCCTAGGAGAAAATCAGCTGTACTTGCCAGGCTGAAAACTACAGGTTGAAGTAGCTCTGTACACAGCAGAGTAACAGCATCCATGTTTGCTGTTCCAATTCCTAAATTTCCTTTCAGTGACTCCACTAATAAGTGGCTTTCTCTGTGAATAGCAAGTGGTCATTGCAATTAATGTAGATATTAACTATTAAACCTATGAGTACATGGAAGATGACAGAAATTAAACCCACACAAATTAGTTGGATTCTTTTTAATTATTTCACAGGAAGCAGGCCCAGACTTCCCACCACACTCTAAAATCATTAAAAGAATGACAAATGTTCTTGGTTTGCAAATGATGCCTTAATGAAAACAAAGCAGGATCAAAATGCACTTTCTTGTTACAGCACCATTTGCTCCCTAGATGTTGCTTTGTGAATGGAAGAATGATATTCAAACTTCACCCTTAACAAAGTTACTAAAAGATCCCAGCTACTGAGCAAGGAACAAAGCAAGCATCACACAACTGGATTCCTGCTTTCACCAACACTTTAAGTTAGCATTGTGATCAAAAGTAACAGTACTATCCTTTCATCTCCCATTTATTTCCAAACCAGCATCAAGCTCTTCCTTACAATAAGGAAAGAAAATTTTATCCAGGGCCAATCCCTAGCTCTGGTGCTGTGCCCAGATGCAGCACCGTATGGAGTGCCGAAGGTGATGAGGAGGCAGAAATATACAGCTCGTTGGAGGGAGATGGCAGAACTACTTCTTTCAGTACCAGAGGCTTGAAACACCTTGAATTGCTCAGGAAATTTTGGTCTGAGTCACTGACTTATACCACTAGAGGGAGGGGAAAAAAAACCCCAATAGACGTAGTAAGCACATCCACTGTCACATTTCAAATAATTTAACAGTCAGATAATCCTGTTACTACAACAGATGGACTAGAAGAACAAGAGAGAAGTATTAATTGCTTTTAGAAAAGCACCATTGCTGATTGGTTTGAACTATGTGAAACCTCCCCCTGATGTGCTGTTAAACACTTAGCTTGTAGATATTAAATATGTGATTTTATGGCTTTTCTGATATTTTAACTATCTTCCTCAGATTTTATTTCCATTCAAAGACTGTATTACACTTCTCGCACTCTAGGCAACCTCCTCCACTCAAAACCGGAAGAAAAAAAAAAAAAAGAAAAAAGAAAAAAAAAGAAAAAGAAAAACTGTTTGCTTGTATATCACTATATCACTGATTCAGTAAATACCTTTCTTAAAGCAGAAGGCTGGAACTTGTTTGAGTGCTGGGAAGCGAAACAAATTGTGGAGGGCTTCCACAAAAAAAAAAAAGTAGATAATCAGTACTTCTCAGTGAAGCATCACTATTTCACTTATCATTATTCTTGGAAGTGTTTCACCTACTGCTTTTGTCTAGTTCAACCACTTTTCCTTTCTTTTCAAATAACTTATGTATTTCAAGGCTGTTATATGCACACCACTGGTTTTATCTTTTCCAGAATATATAATCATACATTCTACCTTTTTTTCCCTAAAAGCACATTTATTGGATGTCTAGATTGCAAAAACACCAGGGAAGCGAGGGAGGCATCTCTTCAGACCGAGACATCTGCAAGTGCAATGTAGTCATCCAGGCTACCTTTACAGTCAATAGAGAGGGCATGATTCAGCTCAGCCTAAGACTGAGGTCTAAAATAGGTCAGATGTACAACACCTACAAGAAAGTATTTCTCTATATTGATTATAAAGGAAGCTAACATAATTACCTAGGATGCCTTAAATTAGGTGAAATCCTGTCCTGACCTGGTTTCATCTGTTCTTTGTACAGATTGTGTTTGAGGCTCTCTCTTTGTAAATAATCAGGTTGTGTAAAAAACAACAATAATATTACGTGAGGTTATACCTACACAATAGGAGTTTTTTGACCTCACAAATACCTGATCCACTGGAAAAAATTTCCTCTTGGAGACGTTTTCAAAAAGACTCATTAAAAAGTTACCATGGAAACATTTTTTTTTCCATTGGTAGAGCACAGTTTGACAATTAGCTCTTGTGGGTGTGACCCATTGGATTTGAACTTTGTAATACTAGTAAATGAGGCCTCCTGCGAATTTCTCACAGGCACCTTTATTCCCTTGCTGAACAGCAAAAAAAGGAAAGAATGTATGCTGCTGTTCCATGAAAGGATGAAATAGAGGGTTCCTAAAAAATATATATATCAAAAAGAAAATCATTGAGTTAAAGTTATGCCAGACCAGAAGCACAGCCTCCAATACAAAGTAAGGTTTGTGTTTTCCTGTTCACTAAAGGAACTGTTTTTAAAAATAACTGAATTCATAAACATCACAGAGCAACAAAGTAATCTCACCCACACCTACCTGCCAGGTGTGATATAACAGCTTGGTCATAAAACAGTATGATGCAGCAAATCAAATAATTCTCAAGCATGGGGGAAATGCAGCAGCTGCAGAACACTTTATCAACAGGTACTTAAATTGATGCGATACAATGGCATGCTTTACTCATCTAAACAGGCACTTTTGTCACCTGGAAATACAAGACTCATGCAAACAATCTATATCAGTACTAAGATACAAAAGCAGGTAAAGCTTTGGGAAGGCAAGTCCTGCTTCTAAACATCATTGAGGCAAAGTACTTAAGGACTTGTGTCACACCTGAAAGCAGAATCTCAGCTTACATATCACTGGGAGCTTTTCTAAATGTCATCCCTTAAGAAGACAGAGAAGTACTTTTCTGATAGTCATCAACAACATCTCATCTCATTATGGTCTTAGTGCAGTCAGCCTGTAAACAAGTTGTTCCTGAAGAATTAAGAAAGCTAGGGCCCTTGCATCCATAGCAAAGTTAACTTAGGCTGCTGTGGTAGTGACAGGAAAATTCAAAGAAAAAAAAAAAATCAAACCACGGTACTTTGTATTTGCCTTTTACTCACTTACCCAGATTTTTTCAGCTTCCCTGTAATAAACCCCTGTACTGACACTGCCCAATGTGTGCCATAAGATAGAACAAGGTATGATAAGAGGTCAAGCAGTATTAGATTGATTTCATCAACAGCAATTACAGCCCAGATGTGTACATCTTCTATCCAACAACCCCATTTCCAAAGCATAACCCAACGCCACAGTAGGTTTTGTGTCCGGGGAGGAGCTGCAGTACTGGACCACAGCCTAAAAATATATTTTTATGCTAGTTTGTTTATGAACAAAGATGCTACACAATAAGGAAAATGGCTGACAGCTGAAAATATTTAATTCATTCAGCCACATATAATTAAAAATAGAGTCTCTAAAATCACTCTGTGCTACAAGGAACATAGTGGATAAATATTGCACTACTATTCCTATTAATTAATGCTATTTCTCCTGTCAAAATGTGACACTTATCATCTCAGACCACATATGAAAGACTTTTAGGTACAAGGAGTCATGGCCGAGATAGCTAACTGTAGGCCAACTTGGCATTTCCAGCAGTAGATTCTGCCCACATTTTCTCTGACTGCGTTTATTCCAAAAGCCAAATAGAAAAGAGAACACATTGCCTCTGATTTCAGTTGAGTTCATTTCAAACCAAGCAAGAGATAACTGAGAGAGGAAACAGGCATTTCCAACTTTTCTTTCTCAAGAGATGAACTCACTATTTTCTGTGTTTTGCATCTTTTTGTTTCCAGCCTCTTATTTTAATTTTTAAGCTGTATGCAACCCTGGAATCATTGTTCTGTCCACTCAGGTTTCCATCAGATATCTTCCGATGCATGGACAGGTAATACCAACCAGAGAACAAAAACATGCTGGGAACTCTGTCTTGGTTACCAGTTCCTAGGAGAGTTCACTTTAAAGGTACTCCAAAACATGCAGTCTCTGGAAGATTCATTCACAAAATATTTGGTTTCACAAGGCAACAATCCCATTGTTTTCAATAAGGACAGACTATATACCATTTCCTTTGCCCTTCTATTTCAGCCTGCAATCCCAGGGGGATCCAGGTTTAGCATTCTGGTTGTGAGTAGGACTCCTGAGGAAGTTCCTGTGACGCCTGCTTCCCACCCCTTCCAGGCAGGGTCTTCAGGCATCGTCCAAGCTCAAAAGTGACCCAGAGCACACCTTGATAGTACTTGAAGAAGTCTATGCCATGAAGCCCATGCCTTGTTTAGCTTTTCCTTTGGAGAAGGTGTATCTACTTACTAACACGTAATTTGCCCCATTCCTCTTCCTCTACATATCACTTCAAGTGTTTCCACGTGAAATCCAAAAAGCCAAGGGGGCAAAAAGGTGTAGCAAGGAAGGTAACTAAGTGTAAACAATGCCTTTTCAAATAACCTTCTTTTCCATTTGGACCTTCCTGAAGTCCCAGGTCCTCACTGTCATATACCACTGCTGAATTGGTGCACAATTGCTGTGTAGTTCCTTTATCTTCCGCTACTTCCATAAATTCACACAAATACACATATGCGTATTTAAAATGAGGCCTTGGAAATTCCTTTCTTTCCCAAAAACACCAGCACGTCAGCTGCACACTGACAGAAGGACAAGCAGAGGCAGACAAGCTCTGCTATCTCTCTTAATCACAAGAAAGCTGAATAGACAACTATAGTATTTGTCACACAGAAGAGGGGATTCAAGCTCAAATACATCAGTGGTAGTTCTGAATGGAAATGCCCTTCACTTTACAGCTATTTCATCTACTAACACTGGTAGGTTTGCACAGACAGCAGGCCATAAAAGACTCAATCTTGTTTGTCCATCCTGCATGCCAGAGAAGGAGCATTGTATCCTCCTTTTTGAGAGGATTACATCATAATACTTCCTCTTAACTGTTCTGCAATGCAATTTTAATCATCAGAGACATCTCCTTTCTCCCTCTTTCGTGCACTGTCTCAGCACCTGGAACCAGAAGGCTGAATGTGAGCAGCAGAACACTCGGGCTGCCTTTGTGCCATGCAGCCTATTGTCACTTGTCCTTTGTCACTGCCTTCCTGCTACTTGTGGGGGAAGAGAGAGACGCACCACAAATTTTGCCCATTGGCCATGGTACTTTCAAAAGACTCTGTGAGAGAAACTTCCAACTAAAGAAGATGATGCCCTGCTTTTCCTTCTAAAGGTAATATAAATGCATTTCTGTCTGTGCAAATCCATGCGTCATTCCAACTGAAATTAGCAGAACCTTTGTCATTCTTTTCCATGGGAGAATAAAATCTTTTTATGATATACAATAAATAAATAAATAAATAAATAAACAAGAAAGGAAGTAGAAACTGAAAGAAAAAAATAATTTTTCAAAATCTGATTTCTTTTTTTGCATTAACTTAATCTAAAGAAACTTTTCATTCATATATAAAATTACTGAACAACTTCAGCTTGGAGCAACCTTCAAAGGTCACGAGGTCCAATCCTTGCTCAAAATAAGGCTAACTTAAAGAGCGTTTCTTGTGAGTTACAGGATGAAAATAAGGTTTTTTTTAGTTACAACCTTGTGCAAGATGGCTCTAGAAATATTGCAAAAGTGGTTCACTAATGGAAGCACAATGAGTTTTTAACTTCCTTCATTCGTGGTCACTTTGCAAGCATTGCTGAGGTGCCACAAGATTCCTGTACGTTCACTTTTGACATCAGTGCATGTCCTCTTTCTTTATTTACTTTATAACCATCATGGGATCAGATATAAAGGACTACAAGATCTATTTCAGTACTTCAGTCTGAGTGTCTGGGTAAGAAGTATTGCCCTGAAGTGATTAAGTACCCTGCACTGCATAACCTTAAACCCAGAATGTGAGAAGACTTTGCCCTCATGTGTCTGCGTTTCAGAGAGCAAGCCAGGAGCAGGGCAGGATATGCCTCCTACAACTCAGGAAATCAAGCCAGATCTTTAATTAGCACTAGTACTGCTCCGGCAAGCCTGCCAGGTGGAACAGACAAGAAGGGTTCTCACAAGTAAGAGAACAGCATGTGCAAAAAGCTGAGAAAGATAATTTTGGTAATTTCTCATTAACAGGTGACACAGTAAGTCAACTATAACTATATAGTAAAGCTACACCATTTCATAAGCCACCAGTGCAGATGTTAGGGACACCACCACATGTCTCTTGTCTTTTCAGCTTGTCTGCTCTCTACCAGCTCACAGCAGAGGTGGACTGGTGAAGCGATCCCATCTGATAGAATTGTTTCAAGCAACTGAAATTCAGGTCAATAACTAACTTCTGGTGCACAGAGAAACCAAGTGCTGCTTCCCAGTTCCCTGTCACTGGCAATCTACTGGTGAGTAACTGCAGACAGCTCTTCTCAGAGTCACTTTTGCAGTAGCTGGTCTCCTGTCATGATACAAAAGGGTCTACTCACGCAAAGGTGCAGTGTGCTTTAAAATAAAAACTCTTTTTTAAGTCCTTTTTAAAAAATCTCCACCCTGAAGCAAGTACAGCCAAACCACTAAGCACTTCTGATGTGAAAAATGCCACCAGGAGCATTTGCTGGTGTTATCATTATTACTTCACATAAACTACCAATACCGATAAAATTAGTGACCGTTATAACATATACGCTTCCCCCAGTGTTGTCTTCCCATTTTGAAGAGGACAGCTTTGTCTTAATACTACATAAATTCAAAATTAATAACTTTAAAAGATTCCCCAGGCTTCACATCCAGTTGCTGTCAACCTGTGATAAAAGGAGGAAAGATCCAAGGCCTGAGTCAGAGCATTTATCACAGAGCACTTGAATATATACCCTTGGTGAAGGCCCTGAGCAAAACACTGGCAGTGGCTAATATATAATGTCAGCCTTAGTTTGAAGTTACACATCTCTTTAAATTGAAACATTAGCCAAGCAAAAATACTTCTGTTTATTTTGTTCTTCTGAAAGTCACTAAATGAAATGCCTATGAGAAAGTGATTCGTTTTTTCATCAATAATACTGCAAGTGCCTTCATTGCAGGTACCACACAGACTGAACCAGGCAATAACACATGATGCACCTCCACCACATCTTTCAACAGACACCTTGGTTTTTAACCCACATCCCTGATTCTGTGTAGAAAAAAAAATCCTTTGTTTTTTCTAGAGACTGTGCTTATTCAGCAGCTCCAACGGCAAGGAGACCACCGTGAACACCAAGTCTGTGCAGCAGAGCAAATGCTTCATTTTCTGGTTGAAAATGGGATACAGTTTAGGACTTTGTGCTCAGAAGTCAGGAGGTGGTCATCCGCTCATCAGAACAAACCAGCTGTGGTCTCTGTACAGCTCTCCGCTGGCTCTATAAGTGCATGGCAGAAGGTATAAGTACCATCACGGAGCTGTATGACAGCAATATAAAGCATTCTGCCCCAATATACATGATGCCATGGATGCAATGCAGAGGGGTTTAAACCAGAACTCTTTTAGGTCTTACAGCAGTAGCACTTTACAAAGGAAGAAGTTTGATTATATTTTACTGAGTAGTTTTGAGACAACTGCTCCCTTACTTTCTCAGGCATATCCCAGGAAGAGACATAACAAATGTGGATACCTCAACAGAAGTAAATGGCCATATTACTGAAAAGTGCTGGGAACAGAGCACTCTCAAATCCCACAAAAATAGTGCTCCATAAATGCATTGGGTGTAGCACTTGGGTCTTTTGACTGAGCTCCTGAAGGAAAGTATTTTCTGTATTTTAAAAGTTATCATTATGAACAAGTTCAATTTGGCAGCTCTTGCAGTAATGAGTATTCTTATTTATTGTAACGGGACTAATCACATAGAAATGCATGACTGATCTCAAAATGCTTCTCATTTATTTAATGCCTTCACTGATTTTCCCTGGATCTGTAATGCTTTTTTATAGAATATTCTCATGTGCTGTCTTTTTTAAAGTATTTAACAGTATAATCTCTAACTTTTCTGTTCCAGGTTGGTTTTTTTCAGTTTGAGTTTTAGTTGTTTGAGGATTTTTTTGCATTTTTTCTATTTTTTTTAAAACAGTCTATTTTAAACAAAGTCCAACAGCATGTTTCATAACCTAAGCAGCATATCATGTCCATGCCTCACCCTGATAACTTTATCCTTGTGCTTCTGTGAACATGTCACTTTCTGCAACCATGTCAAATTTATTTTCCACTTAGAGCTTTGTTCACCTGTGACCCAAAATTTCAGTGATCGAAGAATACGTTACAATGGCATGAATTATATCAGGAAAAGATTGGAGAGACTAACACCAACAATCATTGCGTATTTTAGATCACTGACTTCCAAGGTGGAGAAAACTAGCTAATTAGATACTTCACCTGTGAGTATTGTGGCATGTGGCCTTCCAGCCACAATGAAAGCAAATGTTCCTTTAATTTAAAAAGCATTATTGTTATGCAATATATCAACCTCATTTTCAAACATTAAATAACTTGGGCATAGGCATGGATTTGTTTCTCTTATCACTTACGTTGTTAGGGATTTGGACTGAATAAGAAATGTAAGATAAATCCTTAACCCTATCATCTTCAACTATTCCAGCTCCTCACTGCTATTTTTCTTTAACAGGTTTTGGAACTGCTGCTATTTTGTTCTTCAGCAGCCATACTAAGAGATGCCTTAATTTTCCTATGCTAATCCCTCTGGCAGTTTAACAAATATGAAATTACACATACAAGTACAGACTTTACATAGACTAAAAGATGATGAAGCACAAAAGAAAATTCAAAATATTACAATAATTATTTCTTTTTAGCGATCAGATATTATTGGATGGTAAAGACACAAAATTTTAAAGGATTATGTTCTTTGTTCCTCTTTGAGTGCCCAAAGGTACTAAATATGTTTTAATGTAGCAGTCACAAATGTCTTAGCTATTCAAATGCTGCTCAGTGACTTCCAGCAATCAACTTCTTGCAAAAGAGAACAAACAAATATCTTGTAGTGAGGATGACAAGCACAGCATGTGCTATCTGCATAGGCAGTTTACTAGATGTAAATACACTAAATACATCAAGATAATCTTAAAATTGAAAAGGAACATTCTGAATGAAATTTTTTAAAAATGGTGCAGCCTGAGACCTATTTCTCTGCATTCAAACTTTTTTGCTGTGTTTCATTCTGAAGTACTAAGTTTAGCCTCAAGCCTATCTCATAATTACTGCAGTATTAAGATATTTGCTCTCTTTCACAAAATTCCCAGCACATTTTCCAGCCTGCTCAGTTGGATTTAGGAGTTCAACGTCTATGAGGTATTGTTTTCCTTAGAAACACAAACTAGTCTTAGCAAAGGCATCGAAAGAGATTTTGGCACTCAAAGCATGTCCCATCTTCCTTCCTTTCTTCCTTTGAAAGAATCTCAATGCCAAAAGACTTTCATTGCTTCTTCCTGGTTAGAGGCAGTGCCTGCAAGTAGCAGGGCTTGGGCATCTTACTGCCAAAGCTTAGAAAGGATGATGGGGGTCGAGGAAAGATGTGCAACTCCAAGTCAAAGATCTACCACCCCTCCTTCCAGCGTAACACCCATTTCGCCAACATGGAAAGACTCTCTTCTCAATTCAAAAAGACCTTCGTAACATCATCTATGTTCTACAGGCAAAATTGCCCTAAGTGCTCAAAGGCCAGATTTCCTTTGCCTCTTGGCTTGGTGACCTAAGGCATTCTCTGAGAAGGCTTAGCCAAAGCATCTGAAGAGAACAGTGCTTAACAAGTAAGCAGTGCTTATTTGAAATAATTAAAGCTAAAAACTTCCCAAAAGGAGACAAAACTTGCTTGCCACAAACAACATAAGAGAGTTTAAATGCAAGTGACTGAATACAACACGTAAACACACAATCATCTGGGAACACATCCCAGAGGTTTTATTTAAGCATCAGTGCAGAGCTAGAGAAAAATAATTATGCACGTAAAGTGTTACTGTAAATGACAGCTAATAAAACAGAAGGCTCAAATTATTGTTGCTGCTTCAGAGATCAAGAAGACAAACACAATCAGAGCATCAATGACAAGTTGTCATGCAAAATTTCACTTGAAAAATGCCACTTCACTTAAATGGCACAGTGAATTCTAATTAATAGGAAGCATTAGACCGGAACATAAGGCAGCAAACATCACTAAAGAATAAACATATTCTTCCATGAAGGAAAATTTACTCTGATCATGTTGTCAAGCTGACAGGAGCATCTTCCAGGAGCAAGTGGATCAAAATTATCAGTAGTGCTGTAATTGCTATCCTCAGTACTTACACTTCCCTTGACTCAAGAAAAATTAAGCCTTGAGTGTCAGGAATAATATCATGAAGCCACATAGCAACTGTAATAACAACCTGTTAATACTTTGGGAATGTAGGAATACTGGAGAACGTTAGCAGACCAGATTGATACTTAAAGCATTTGCTTAGGTATTGGATCTAACATTGTCTGACAGGCATTTATTTTTAAGTCCCAGCTTCAGCCTGTCCAAGTAAAACTCAAGTACAACACTTGGATCTCCTGATTTCCCAGGGCTTCCCAGGGAGATTCAAAATCTTCCAGCCAGCATTTTAAAGAGCAATGACTTCATCAGGGTTCCTCCAGGTGCTTGTCTTGTGTCTCTCCCAGAGGTGCAGCAGGGCCAGACAAGGGAAATCATAGAATTCCTTGGTTGGAAAAGACCTTTGAGATCATCAAGTCCAACCATATCTGTCTGCTACTAAACCATACATACTAAACCCTAAACACTTCATACACCTATCTCTTAAGTACCCCCAGGGATGGTGACTCAACCACCTCTCTGGGCAGCCTGTGCCCATGCCCAGTACCCCTTCCGGTGAAGAATTTTTTCCTGAAACTCCCCTAGCACAACTTGAGGCCATTCCCTCTTGTCCTGTCTTGTCTTATCACATATCATTTGTGAGAAGCGACCAACACCCACCTCACTAAAAGCTCCTTCAGGTAGTTGTAGGCAGTGATAATGTCTCCTCTCAGCCTCCTTTTCTCTAGGCTAAACAACCCCAGTTTCCTTAGCTGCTCCTTATAACACTTGTTCTCCAGCACCCACTTTGTTGCTCTTCTCTGGACACACTCCAGGACCTCAACGTATTTCATGTAATGAGGGGCTCAAAACTGAACACAGTATTTGAGATGCAGCCTCGCTAATGCCAAGTACAGAGGCGCAATCACATGTATGGTCCTGCTGGCTGTGCTGTTTCTGATACAGGACAAGATGCTCTTGGTGTTCCTGGCCACCTGGGCCATTGCTGGCTCATATTCAGCTGTCAACCAAAAAAGGAAAGGGCACAACTTTATAACCAGATTAAATAAAGTTATTAGCAATAAATTGCTCTCTGCAGCAAAGTGGGCTGCAAACTGTGATCACGGAGGAGCTGCTATACCTCCCATTCAACCAGGTCCCGGGACAATCATCATTCAATTATGCCAGGCTCCAGTGCTAACAGACATCAGCATGCTGTGGGTTTGCACTGCGAGGCAGGAGGTTTCTATGTAATCGTTTCTACCTACATTTACTAGGGAGAAGAGGCAAAACAACTGCCTTAATAGTCACCTCTCTTACAATCAAAAATTCAGAGTGTGGAAAAATCAATCTTTTTTTTTTTCAGAAGACACATGCATCCAAAAGTCATGAAACACTTCCAGCTCAAATCTACCCTGATATATGCTTCTGAAATTTAATTCTATTGAAGTAAAGCAAGATGCTCATTATTAGTTGATCTATATATGCTATATAATTTATGCAAAGCAGACAATCAACTAAAAGCTAAGGACAGCAGCAGTCGTTAAGTCTTAGGTATTTCCTGCTGGGATTCTATTTAAGCATTGAGATTACCAGAAAGAAATTAACTCTTTATCTGCAAAGGAGTTTTCAAAAGTAGCACAGGATGTCCTGTTCTGGACTTTCTAAAGATATTCATTTGGTTTTGTAATAGCAGAGTTAGCCAACAGCTCTGGAAAATCCCACTGCTTTTGTCATTTGAGGAGCCATGAGATGAAATTCTGTAAATTAATGCTAAAAATTTATTTACATTTATAGGAGCAGCAGTTTACCACTGTCCCTTGTGCTCTATAGCAGTTACATTCACATTCAACGCTTTTTTCACTATACACCATATATATAGTACATGGACTATAAAATATAGATTACCTTCCATATGAAAGATTAAAATCAATTTTGGTTATCAAGTTCTACTTTAAAACTCCAGATTTTGGTGTGGAAAAAAACCCACAGCTTTGCCAGAGATTTTTTAGATTTGCCCATACAGCATTTTTACGAAAAATAATACAGACTGCAGGCCAAATTATGTTTTGAGTTACAAAGGTTGCATAAGAGTGAGAACATAAATTGGCCTGCAAGATATGTAATTCTGCATTATGATAATGTTCAAGGTGTAAAGAATGCAGTTTGTATTTAAATAGATGGCTGGCAGTTGGGAGAAAAGATCATATAACTCCTGTTGACTAATGAAAAGGGGTACAGGGCCAGCAAATCAGGACAAATAATGAAGTCTGAACATCCTAAAGATCCTATTTTCAGAGTTCATTTGAAGGAAAACAGTGATTATTAATAGTATACACGTCCAGTAATAATCACAGCTTTGGAAGCGGGGGAAGAAATCAATGTAAACCAAATGGGCTCGATATTCTGCTATTCATATTGCACACAACAGAACATAAAACATTCTATCCTTCAAAACGCCAGTGGTAACAAGAGAAGAAAGCAATACGTTGCATTTGGAGCACAATGGACAGTAGCACCTGTCCTTTTTCTCTGTGCATTTTCATTCTTTGTTCACTTACCAGAGTATTACAATTGCAATTCTATCCACTTGGTAATTGATGAAAATACCGATTGCTCTCATTTAATCACAGAGTACACTTCTATCACTAAGGAGCAAAAAAGCTCCTCAGCCTGCAACTGAGGACCACTTGTTTGAAAAGTTCTGCAACTTTGGTAAGGTTTTGTGTATGGATCCAACAGCAGAATCATGGCCTGAATGAAAATGTCCTTTTAAGTTTTCTTAAGGGTATCTGTCTGGTATGTGTAAGTCATTCATCTTTATCTGTAAAGGTCAGAAAAGAAAACAAAATTCAAATTGAGTATTCTAAGCCGAGGAACATTTTGCTGTAACTGGTTCCAGTGAAAGTTAGCATATTTATAATTTTTACTTCAAATATAATTCCAAAATTATTTAATAACTTGCTCTACTTGAAAATGCAATTAAAAAAAAAATCCCCAGAAATTTTCTGTATGTTCTTATCTGTGTGGTGGGACTAGAGCAATAAAGCTTAGTTTCTGGTTGACATGATTCAAAATAAGTCACATTTGCATTCTTGAAGCACAAAATAAAAGACGGAAAAGGACAAAACATAAAGAGGAAAACATTAGTACAAATTTTGGAGACTAGATCCATTATTACAGTTCAAGAGTACAAAACCCAGAAACAGAAAGAAAAAAAGATAATAAATAAAAATGAGTCCATAAAAAAACAATCAGCATGCCACGTGAGGGAACCGCAAGGACATCAGCAACCCATGTATATGGGGAAGACAGTGGTAAAATTTGATTTTGGAAGGCCTCTACTACTAATAAGCATTCATTGTCAGTGCTAAAAGAGAAAGGATACACGATCTGAACCCAAACAGTGTTCCTTATCCTCACTTCCAATGAGTGTAAACTGGCTGTAAATCTACTAATTGTAGAAGAGGCACTTGGAGTTGAAACTGAATTAAGTGTATTGGCTAAGCTAGTTGTCTGTCCTCTCATCTTTCCTAGTAACATGCCATTTGACAGGTCTCATAGCTCTGCATCACTGTGAGAAGGGGCAAGAGTTGAAAAGGGCACTGAACCAACAGAAATAAGACATAGCTTCATGCAGCAGCAGCAAGGGAGTAAGCACCACGCACTGTGATTTAATGGAGAGAGATTATGTTTGCAGCTCCTAAGGGAAATTTTCAGGGGGCTGATTGCAGCTGCTATGGCAACAGGGGGAGGATATGATGTCACATCATGGCCTGAACGATTGCTGTCACATTGTCCCAGTGTACAGCCCTACTTGCCAGCTGCAAAGCCAGGATAGACCTCATTAAGTTCATCTGTTAGGTAATTACTACAACTTTCCCTGCACCACACTTCCAACTTTGCACACAGCCGTAGCGCAAGGCTATTGATGTAGTCATGAGGGTTAAGTTCCCAGGCCTGAAAAATTTCAATCCTGTAGCTATTAGAAATCTAGGATCCAGTTACAGCAGGATTGTTAGATGCAAGCTCTATCATCAGGCAGGGAGAAAAATCATACCAGTATAATCTTGACAAAGCCTTGGAAGCGAGCCATGGAAAAGTCGCTTGATCTACCTTCTTTATAAGCAGGGCAGCTCCTTCTCTAACCTACAGCAGCATTCACCTTAACTGCAGAAGAATGTCCAAGACAGATCCTTCGCTCATTTAAATAGTTATAGTGATGCTGATTTACTGCTGACCAGGATCCTGCCTGTGGGCTTGGTTTGCACTAGTACACGAGTAAGCAGAGGATACCTCCAGGAGCCTTTTGCTTTCTTACACATGCAAAACTACAGAACCTAAAAAAAATGAGCTTGCATTTACACTACATGTGGAAAATAGACCAATTAGTACAGCACAAGGGTTTAAAATAGAAAATGTGCAGCAGAAATGCAAATCCCTAAAGGCAATTAGGTTTGAAAGCTTCTAGACTCTGGTCCTGACAGCAGCAATATGAGGAGGAGGAGGATGTCAACCTCTGGCTTTTGACGTGGGAGAGAGAGCCGACTGGGGCTGCGAATGAGGGAAGGCTGCTCCTGGTCAGAGCCTGTCTGCTCAGAAACAGGCTTGCCTACTTGCTACTGAGCCCAAAAGGCACAGAACCGTCCATGCCTGTTTATTTCTTTTGAATTTGGGGCATTCTAGGAAATCTGAAATGTGCAATTAATCTCTCTCCACCAGTTCAGAAGGCATTGGGAGCAGGACCAGTTGGCCAAAAACGATAAAGAAAACAAAAGCTGGGGAGACACTGTTTCTCACCATTGTAAGATGGGGCCTCACCTGGTAAGGAGCAACAATCATTTGTTGTCTCTAGAAAAGGAATGAGTGTGCTTCCTTCCCTCACAGAACATAAGTATGGTGGGGCTGGGATCCGGCACAAAGAGAACACGCGACCCCATCTCCAGCCACCTTCTGCCCTACTTGCAACTTGTATTGGGGGCTCTTAAGCAGCAGAGCACAGCTGTGAGCAGCAGATAGCAGAGATAAGGTAGACTATCCACTGAGGCAAATGGGTAGAGCTCCTCAAAAACATTGCCAAGCTTTTTCCCACACAAGAACTCTCTGCAGTCTTTTCAAAGATCATTTACTTTGCTTACAGTAATCCACCCCTGCAATATCGAAGATGTCAGTGTAATATCAATACCCTGTAGATGCCACAGAAATCACCATCTCCACCCCCTTATAGAAGCAGCTACAGATTGAGTACCAACAGCAGGCATTCCTGTTGCTCACCACTGTGGCAGAGATCATCCACTTCACATAAAGGGCCAGTTGGGTATTTCACCTACAGACATGCCAACTATGAAGACTCCTTTCAAGTGTATTTTCATGCAAAGCAGATAGAGACCAAAGTGATTTGAAGTTAAAACACAGCTTTGTAATGGATGAAGCCGAAGAAAACTCTCATAACTTTAGAGCTTTAGTTCACAATCTATTTGCTGACAGCCTTCTTTAGGTGAATTTGTTGAGAGTAGGACTATGTTGGAAAAGATTTTAATTCTTTATAATCTATCATAACTACATCAGACTTCCTTAAACTACATTAAATATTTCGTGTCCTATTCCAAGCTCAGTATACGTATTATATTAATAAACTTAGATTTCTCAGTTCCTAGATTTCAGATGACAGTGTTCCACCGTTTACACAGAAATCATCAGTGCTCCCTATTGGCTCTTATTAAGAAAATATCCTCTAAATAAGGCCTGTCTGGCGAGCAGGGAGGAAAAGAAAAAGCCAGAGTTCTGGGGGGTTAATTGTCATTTTTTAAATCTTTTGTATTATGCCCTAACAAAGAAGATTATAGAATTTAGGTACAAAGAAGAGAAGAGGCTATATGCATTCTCCCTTTACTTTTTGGCCAGGGACGTGATTTACATGCGTGCAAACAGAGACACCTTCTCCCCTCCCCAAAAACAAACTTACCCCACAGACATTCCTTCCAGACCTGCCTTGAAGAAAGGCTGTGAGTGACGTACATGCAGAATTATTGAGGGATTTGTCAGCACCTTATAATTACAGCGTGCTTTCGGTCAGAATGCCACTTTTTATTATAAGCTTATAAGGACAGAATTAAAGTAAATCTCCATGAAAATGCACTGTGTATGGGCCTACAGGTGTCTTCTGCTGAAAACTGCCTCTTTTGTGCATTGTGAAGGTATCATTGCCCTCAGGTGAATGGGAAACTCCAATAAGGCTGAAAACCAATACACAAGAAAAGGTAACTTAATTGCTACAGCGTACACAGTTCTCTAGCCAAAATACAATACAAAAAGTGAAACTGCTCTTATTTATCTAGTTTCTTTCTAAAATAATTTTTAAAAGTCCTTCCTCTCTATTCCCTTCCTAACAGACAAACGTTCAAGAGAATAACAGAAAAAAACCACAGCAATATTTTGTTTTAAATTTGAGCACACGTGATCTGTCAGAGGGACCAGCAAGAACTACTTCGGTTGATCTACCTGTGACATTGAAAGAGATATTGAAATGGGTTTCAAGTAGTGAACTGCAACATGAGGAACTCCAGTAACATTAGGAAAACCCTATTTTTACAGAATTATTTCAAAATAGGTCCCAAAAGAGCCACCGAGCAAAACTCAGATCTTCTGTAATAACAAGAGGATGGGGTTATGCGCACAAAATGGAGAATATCCTCCTAAAGAAAATTTCAGGCAAGATTGAGAAACAACTGCTGTGAGTCAGACTGTTTCAGTGTCACATCTCTCCTCTCCGGTAACACCTGAGTTATGGCAGAACTCCCCATCACTTCATTTCATTCTAATCTATAAAAATAAATTTATTAGATACGTTGGACGGGACAAAACAGTGTTGCCAGGTGCTCCTGGATATAAAAAGCAGAGAGTGGGAGCTTTAATAAAGTTAGCTCTTAGTCATAGGAAGGTGATAAATGCAGAAAGAAAATATCCTCTTGTTAATGTTTGTGTTTACCATTTTCCCAGTTTTAAAGACAGCGGTTGTTTCTCTGTCTTGCACCTTTAGTCAGTCAATTACATCAGCAAAGTCAGCAGGTAACACAATGATATTCTGGTTTAATTGCCTTTCCTTTGCACTGGAGTGATGAGACAAGGTGCAGGACAAAACAAAAATAGGTCTTAACTCTTGATTTTATTTCCTTTAATTCAGATGCTCTTCTGTTATGTTTTACTTTTTAGTGGAAGAAAATTTAGCCGAAGTTCAACAACAGCTCAAAGATGTCAACTTGTGTATAGAAAACTTCATGGACTCTGAAATTTGCTGATATTGAGCATGGTAAATAAAGATCTTCAAGCCGTCATCTGAGACAGATTGCTCTAGAAAGTTCAATGTGACTTGCATGATTCCCGTCTTGAATAGTCCAATTAAATGTCTCACACTGTGGCTCCACTGTAATTCCTTTACACTAAGCTACCAGTGCCAAAAAATCCATAAAAGCAGAGTGTCCAAAACCACATGGAAATCCTCCATGGGCATAGAGAAGCACACTTCAATCCTCCTCAGGGTCTCTGTTGAATGGGTGGTATCTGGAGGAAAAGGATTTGCAATCACTTTGTTTCTTTGTTCAGGAGAAAGCTATCAAGTATTGGCATATATTTGCCTTTCTGATGTGGCACATCCCTTTTCCCACAGGGATCTGAAGTCATTGGGAAGTAGTGTGGAATTCCCACAGCTCTTCTGTCCTACTGCCAGCAATGTAAGCAATCAAGGTGAAAATTAGTGCAGTCAAGAAGCTGCTCTAGGTTGCCCTACTGCATGAACGGATGCTGACCATCTCCAGAGACAGGAGGTTATGTAACTGCAAGCCATCAGCAAGGAGCTCTTTTTGCAACATCTTTCTTCCATGTCCACGTGTTTTCATGTTTGATGTTAAGCCCAGGTCTTTCATTAAAATTTTCGTTAAGTAAAAATTTTCATTTCATTCTAAGCGATCACTTTTCAAAAACACTCTGAAGATCGTTCTTTCTTCACAATTAGTATAAGGGTGAATCAATGCAAAATATTTTTTCTTTTGCACCCAAATGGAAACTCGTCTCTCAATCTGCCATTACTCTTTGTCAAAAGTATCAGCCTTTCCTTCCAGCTGACACTTCAATAGCAGATGTAGCAGCTCAGTATTTCCCAAGAACTTCTTGAAAGATTTGCAGTACCCCAAGCAAGATCCCTACACACAAGTTTTCCTTGAAGGAAAAAAGAAGTCTAAGTCCATCCCTGACACACTAATGCTAATGCAGGATCTTCTGGATACATTCATTTTCTCCAGTATAAAGATTAATAAATACATTAATCACTCAGTTCTGTCTACCATACAGTGCTGGTAATACTAGATAGCGTGTTTACAAAGTTTTCATGGTTATGTGAGTCAATCCACTGCATACTTGCCCAGATATAAAAATAAATGTTATATAATACACAGATCACACAATCAATACACTGGTTGTGTGCACCAAATAGCAGAAAATAGCACATTAACTCCTATGCAACAACTGTCCTAAGAAGCAGAAGAAGCTGCAGTTCTAAGCCTGAGTCATTTCATCCAAAGTTTGTTCTAGTTGTTTGGTGAGCACAAGAAGAAATAGACAGTAGAGCAACAAATACAGCAATCCTGATGGTTTGTTGATGAACAAACAAAGTAATTAGGCACAGTCACAACTGTTCAGTGTCTTCAGATAATGTGTCTAGGCTCCAAAAGGAAATGTTTATCCTCCAGACTGACACAAACTGATGAGACAACACTGTTAGTAATGACGCTGAGAGGGAAAGACATTAAGATAGGGAGTTCAAAAGTGAGCATATTGCAGCTTAAACTGTGAAGGGACTACCACCTAGAGAAAGAAATTTGAAAAGTAGTATTTGTCTGGCAGTTTCACTCTTGAAATGCTATGTGCACATTAACTGATTACTACATGAAGATATTTTAATGAAACATGCATTTCCATCTACATTTTTTTTCAGCAAATCTGTTTTCCTGATGTTAATGATTGCAAAATTAGTTTTCCATGAAGCAGAGGAGTAGACAAGTGCCTCCTCCCACACCAATTAAAAAGTGTGTATCCATCATTATTAGATGAAATTGTGACCCAATCACAACTAGTATGAATTAGGAAAAACTTTCCTGGTTTCACAACTGCAAGTAGGTAAAATCTCTCTCATCTTAAAGGTATTTAAGTAGAATTTGTATTGATCGATTATTGCAAGTTTAACCATATATTTTAACATAGATTTAATCTAAAAACTAAAATGAGATGTAAATTTGATTTGTTTCTAACTCTATAAGGATTTATATAATGTAGCCCGGAGAGATATACAGTTTAAGCAGAGCAGCCTTCTCAGGGAATCCTCAAGTTTTAACTTTTGCACAGCAACTCTCTTGGAAGAACACGTAGACACCTGTTGCTCTGAGAAGCCTCACTTTTCACTAAGACAGTGAACACAAACAATAAACTGCACAACCACTCCTGAAATTCCTAATCTCTCCTTGCATCTTTCCCTGCCCCACCAATTTTGCTTTTTGTGTTTGAGACAACAAGAACTGTTACCTACGTATTTACGCAAACTGAGAAATGGCAAAAGGTTATAGAATTTGAAAACACTGGCTAACTGAGCAAATATCAGAAACAAAGCCAAGGCTCCCAATGGTTATGTTCTGCGCTGATCATAAGGAAATGCAGAGAGCAAGTTGGAAACTTCCAATCCTGAAACCCTGGCTTTCCTGAGATAAGGTTCCAAAACAAAAGTTCTGCAAATGTCTCTGTGAACTTGTGCCAAAACCCAGCAAATAGATTTAGAGCAGCTGTGTATTAAAGGCAGAAGAAAATACAGAAGGCAGAATGGAAAATCAACCCAGAAAAAATTTGCAGGGCATCTATATGTTTTAAAGGCATACATTGACAGACGGGAGCTGTCAGCAGCTGTCATGCACCTGTACTTACTGGAGCTGCAAAAAGAGAGAGGAAAGAAGAGAGAGAGCGAAGGAAAGAACAGGAATTAAATCAGGCTTACCAATTGTAAAGCTATAGCCATCGATGCTGAAAGTAGCACTCCGGCATTTTTTAAATCCTTCCTTTCTGCTGCTTGGCTCTGTCATGATCCTGCCAGTTTGTACTTCCAGCAGCAGCCTTGCTCTCCCCGCTGGAAGCAGAGCACTCAAGCTCACTCTTAGCTGCCCTTGAATATCTGCCAGTGACAGTACACACACCCAGCCTCACACATCTCCCGGCGCAGGGAGCTGAATCTGAGAGGAACGTACCCAGCAGCTTTCTCCTCCCCCAAAGACTCTCGCTGGCATGGTACTGACGTGCCTACTCAGAGTTTAACAACTGGTTAGAGGCTCCGGTATCTGAACCGGCAGTCAATTAGCGCAAGTCTACCGAGTCAATAAGCCAGCTCTATCTGTCGAATCTCTTGTGTAGGAGTTCAGCACACAATTAAAAAAAGACAAAGGGTTAGATTTTGCTGTGATCTACACACAGACGCTTCTTGTATTCCCTGCTATGCTGCAGCCCCTGCTTCTGTGACTCTCCTTGCTCATGGGTATTTCTGACTTGTAGAAAATTGTGCTCCGATTTCAGTCCTTCAAATACAAGCAGCATGTTTTAATCATTTGAAGTACAATGAATCAACCCAAGATTACAGTACACCATCAATCAGGTATGACTTACACTAATGGCAATTTTCTGGAAACACAACCGTCAGCAGAATGCAAGAGGTTATCAGTAAGTACAAGTGCAAGTGACTGTGGGAAAACAACAGAACTAGTTCAGAAGTAATGGTGATAAACTGAGCAAAATGTACACACGTATACAAAAATAAAGTCTTCTGAAGGCTTCCTCCTCCTCCTGGTGGTTCATCATGTGGTTTATAAACTCCTCTCTGTGTTTTTTTTACCCAATGATCTTTAAAAAATGTGATTCAGAGTGCTTGTAATAATCCACTGAAAAAGGCAGGCACATCATCCCTATCCCATGAACAGACAAGATTTAGAGTCGAGGCTGGCAAACTTTCACAGAAGGCTAGCAGTAAGCCAAGCTTTTATAAATAGGTGTACAAGGAAACACTGACAATGTCTTAATGATTCCAGTTAGTATAAATCTGTGCAATCCTTTTCTTTTTTTTTTTTTCTATGTGTGTTAACATAGAAACACGTCACTGAAGTGCTCTAGTTTTTAAGGTTCCCAAATACAAAAGTACAGTCCACATAAATTCATCAGGTTTTGTGTTGCCCTGGGTAGAAACCAAATGAAAACACCAAGTTTCAGGAAAACTGACATCAAAATGGCCTCAAGATGCACCAGGGGAGAGTTAGGTTGGATAACAGGAGGAAATTCTTTACTGAAATGGTTGTCAAGCATTGCAACAGGTTGCCCAGGGGAGTGGTTGAGTCATCGTCCCTGGAGGTGTTTAAAAGACAGTAGATGTCATACTTGGAGATATGATCTAGTAGTGGACTTAGCAGGGCTGGATCAATAGTTGGACTCAATGATCTTAAATGTCTCTTCCAAGCAGAAGTATTCTATGATTCTGTGAAAATAATAGCTGAGAGAGTTTGGAAAGAGTTTGCCTAGTGCACATCAAAAAGTTCACAAAGTATCAGCAAGCCCAGTCTGTGTTTCAGGTACAAACCTCAACCCTACACTGGTTTCTTAGCAAAAGCTCAAGTCAGATAGAAATAGTCCACTTTTTATACCCTTTATCTTCAAAGGATGGAAAAGAGCCACTGCTGACCTCCAGTACAGTTACTTTACATTCCACTTAGTTCTAGCCCAGTGAAAAGCCTCACTCAAACGTACCTTTTTTGTTAATTTTTAAATGCTTTGGATGCTCAGTAATACAAAGCAGCTTCATTAAGAAAAAGACTGTCAGCTGGTGAAGGCGGTTTTGTTTGGTTTGAGGGTTTTTTGTTGGTTTTTTTTTTTTTACAGGACAGATCACCTGGTCTTCCAGGTTTCTCGGCCTTTCAGAACTGAAGTGTGAAATAGTAATAATTACTTAGATACATCATTTCCATTACACTTGAACTTGCAACTGTTTTTACCTCGTAAGGGTAGGCACAACTCAGGAACTTAAGAGAGCCACTGCTATAAAGGTACCCCCACAATGAAGAATTCTCAAGCAATTCAGTAGACTTCATGTAGCTGCCTCTCCTAAACAATGCAGAAAAGCTGTCTGATTTTAAAGTGTTTCTAAGGAATCATTTATTTGACACTGGTTATACGGGCCACACACCTACATAAGCACTAATGCCCTGCCTAAGAAAGCAAAGGCACAGCCAGTTACTCACATTATATCTAGAAAGCACAAAGTCAAATGTTATCTAAAGGAAAGGTAAATATTGGAACTGTCAGGGTTTGGGGGGTTGATTTTTTAATTTATTTATTTGATGTCACCATTTTTTCTTTAAGGCATAAAGCATTAATTCATGCAAAATAAAACTGAAGGAAGATACCAATGATAATCATGGAATTTCTGCCAAGTTTCTTAGTTCCACAAGAGGCCTTTTTTCCAAAAGAAAAGACAGGCAGACAGTCTTGTTTGCTCCCTGGTTTGAAGGGCATACTCATGTAGGAAGCAGGAGAGTTGTATTAGCATTTCTTTTCTCAGAAAAATATCCAGATCACCAAGCTACTGCAACGTTGCTCATTCCTGATCTCTATCATTGGGGCTTCAGCCACTTTGTACACATTATGAGAGAGAAAAGGACTTGGTAATTGAGCAGCTGTGCACACCTGGGTTACCTTGCAATGACAACTTGTTCCAGCCCCCACTAGTACTAATTCAAATAACTGTAATAACTTGATCTTATTTTGAACAACCTGAACAATTCCCCCAGGAAGAGCAAAGACAGTGACTCTGCAGGGTGAAGTGATCAAATAAGTCTGCAAGCTGGATCTCTCACATCCCTGGAGAGGTCTTTAAGCCACCTGTTTGCATTGGGATGCCCTCTCCCTTCAAAGCTGCAGAGGTGCTCACCTCAGAGCGAAAAGGGAAAGGTTTTGACCTGCAAGTTTTTCAAGGAGGAAACAGTTTCCACCCAGCTCTAGTGAAAATTTAATCCTACTGCTCAAAGAATTGCCAAATCATTATCAGTAACTCAATACCTGATCCTATCTGATGCTTTGCATTTTGCTGTTCAGCTCTTGGCTAAATTTCAGTTCTACCATTCACACTTTGCTTTCCCAAACAATCCCTCCAGATTCATTTGGGGTACAGTACATTTTCTACCTTCCGCTTCTGGGCAGTACCAACAGTTCTTGTGGCCGCAGTTCAGTGCCACGTAGAGCAATCCATGTATGTCATTTGTAAACCACCTGGGGATCCTTTGAGAGAGAAAGCACAGTGTGAATTGAAAATATTTATTATTATTGCTGTAAACAGACCAGGGTGTCCATGGTAACATTTAATTTGTCAACACATAATACAGCAGTTACTTTAATATTTTTCCTTTGCTTTTCAACGTGCAGAACAGTTTTGCCTGTTTTCAGGAAGTCTATTTTAACCAAAGACCACATCAAATTAAACCAATGATACGTCCAATCTGCCATCCTCCAATACATGTTAGAGGAATTTGTTATGGCTGGTTTTTTTACAACAAATATGCAACACCGTCCTTCCTACCCTTAGGCAGTCTGTTTCTGCCCTGCAGCATGAAAAGGCATATTATTTATGTAAACTTATCTCAGCAAGACTGAAAGTTTTTTAATCACAGTTTACAACCAAATACTTTCCAAGCATAAACTTTGAAAATCAATTGCATGGAAAAATACTTCCATGTATCAGCTCAAAGGCATGAGACTTGTTACGTCAGTTCATTGTCCAGAGTAGCGTGAGAAAGGGAAAATAAGAGCATTGGGAAAAATCCTACCCCCATGCAATTCCAGGGCAAAACACCCATTCATTTCAACAGGGCTGGAGCTCTGTTACCTGGTTTTCCATAGCTGTGCTGCTGTTGACCTGGTTCGCAACACAACCAATTTTCACAGAAGCAGTGATTAATTTAAACCTCAGGCATCAATATGCTTTTCTAGCACCCATTACTGAAGTTAGTAGAATCTCTTAATTTTTATCTTTTCAGAAGTGTCTCAGGTACCCTAAATCATCTGGCAACTTGACTTTGAATATTAAAAACAAGCTCTACTTGGTCACACCGAAGGTCCACAGAGCCCAGTGTCCTACATGCATCTCTGCATCGTATCTCCATCACCGCACAAAAATACATGCTAATAAAATGATAAAGATGCTAAAAATGATCAAGAACAGGGCAGGCTGTGGTGATACTAGATATCCAGCCACCACCAGCAGCTCAATTACCTCCTGAGCCAGCTGTGTTTTCTGTATTCATAAACAGTCAAAAGTTTTCTGTTCAGTCAGCTTAAACCTTCAGCATCCTCAGCATTCCTTGAC
This sequence comes from Cuculus canorus, assembly GCF_017976375.1. Lineage (NCBI taxonomy): Eukaryota > Metazoa > Chordata > Aves > Cuculiformes > Cuculidae > Cuculus > Cuculus canorus. The sequence continues at coordinate 107,664,931 of NC_071402.1, read as the reverse complement.
AGGGAGGTTCACAGCTTAACTAAAGATAGCACACAAAACTTCTTGCTTTTGTTTTCTTTAAACCTTTCTCCTTCTAGCTACATAGTTGCTCTTCAGCCTAATACTCATGTTGATAACAATATCAATTCTAAAGCTTTTTGGCTTTTTTTTTTTTTTTTTTGGCAAAGGTGAAGAATGTTTATGTGACAGGCAGAGGGGTCCCCAGCACTCAGGATTTCTAGTCATAAGGAACCCCTGAGATTGTGAGTCCCGGTGAGGGTTGAGGCCAGAAGCATCAGGCAAGTTCTGCCTTTGAAAACATTGTTTCCCCCCTACGAAAAGCTGACAAAAGGAACAGTCTCTAGTGCGCTGCAGTACTGCCTTCCTTAATGCTGTTTTTTATTTCCCAATATACATTCATTTCATCTTATTTTAATTGACTTCGCACATGGTAGAAAATACAAATGCATCCAATAAATACGGGGCAGAAGAAAGGGGGAAAAAAAACCCCACAGTAGTATTATTTTAAGCTTGTGCTTCATCTTAACTATGTCAAGCAGCTCTGCAACTCAGAGGAAATGCATTGTTTAGAAATACAGGAGTAATCTATACACCATCTTATTTTAGGCACCTAGCTGAGGTGCCTCAATGAGGAACCCCAAGGCTCCTCACAGCCCTGCAGTGAGCAGGCAACACCAAAGGTGAATCAGAGCTTCTAAAATCCGAATTCTCTGTAGAAAGCTCTTTCTTCTTAAGATGAAGAAAGCCTGAGGCATCTAAGATCTGGAAGAGGTAGCTTAGCAAGGAGGCTGATGTTGAGCAGCAGGACCCCTGGCAACAGCTTATACTTCCTCCAGATTGCCTGAAGGTTGTATATGGTAAATTATGATCCTGTTCCAACTAGACAGAATCACTAACAGTGGTGAGGCCCATCTTTTGTAATGTGTCCAGAAAAAACGCCGGATGAACAAACTACCATATCATATACCTTTCCAGTGCAACTCGCAATCAGGTAAGACTAAGTGACAAAGGATCTTCTGGTCTGGATATTTGCAAAGTTAAATGATGGGAAAGAGAATGTACATTAAATGATGTAGCAGGAAAAGAGAATGTGAAGGCTTTGAAAGATCCCCTGTAAGCACACCTAGCCCCACATATTTCCTTCATATACTAACTTGTGGTCGCTAGCAACAGGAAAGCCAAAAGCATCCCTGCCCCTGTCTGTAGTTCTAATTTTTAAATGAGATTTTTCTCCATATTTGTTTCGGATTTTTTGGTTTTTTTCTTATCTTAATAATAGAATTTCAAAACCAAAACATTTTTAATGTTCCAATTCCACTCTTGTCAAAACTACTGATAGGATTTCAGTTTGCCTTTATATTTTAATTTGATTTTTTGCTCTCATTTTGCACACTACTGAAGTATGATTCTCCAGTGGAGTGTAATTCTCTGTATTACGGCAGCCATTCTCTAACACAATTCAAACAAAATGTGAACCAATAAAAATTATACTATTACTTAACAAAATAAAGTTCATGGTACCAGTGTTAAGAACGGTTTGTAAAAGAATTAACACTACACAATTTTGCCATATACATGTGACAGCGACAGGCTTCTACTTCCCCCAGCACTTCTGAGACTATCCCACAATTAAGGTGATGTTGAAAGATTTTACTTTCCATCTCGTCAGAGAGAGATTTCTGGTCCTCATGGTACTTGGACTGTAATTTTCTTTGTTGGTGGATTTGCCTTCGTTCCTTCCCACTAACCCTGAAAAGCAACCACACAGTCAAACAGCAGCGACAGGTTAGTGCAGGCATCTGAATTGTCACGTCCCATTTGATTCCCTGGCAGGCATTATTCTCCTTATGATTTGGGCTGCGGCCAGTCAGATCATGAACGCCATTATTTTGCTTTTCAGCTCGCTTATTATAGCACCAGCAAGTTGTTCCCTTCCTTGGATTTTTCTCTTCTTCTCCTCTTCAGCAAAGTAAAAGATACTTTGTTGTGCTAAAGTAATCCACAGACACCCAACTACCTATGATATGAAAATGTTGAGGACCTGCTAATAGAGACAGAGCAAGGAAGTAGATCCCATGATGCAAACCAGATTAACTTCACCAGATTAAGATAGCTTTAATATCAGTCTCTCCTTCCCCTCCAGCCTGGAGGGGAAACAGCTGCATTGCTTGAACAGCTCCTTATCAGCCAGCGTCCTGAATGCCAGCCTCATATCAGTATTTGTCTTTTAACTAGCCTTGTTCCACACAGTAGTGGTAGATTAACTATGTATCTCCCTAAATGAGCTAAGAGCATTGCTTTTCCCTATTTTTATATACATTGTACATATACACCTGTTTTTACCTATATTGCGTGTGTTATTTCTGCCTAGATTTTACACGTTATCGTTTCCAGACCACAATTTAAATTAAAGTGTTTGAGTTGTCGTGACAGCTACAATCTTCAAATTGCCTAAAGAAAATTTAAAATTATCTAGGTAAAAATTATGTCGTAACACCCTATGCGTGCTCCAAACCACTCCCTCCCTGAGCCTGCTGCTCCTTCTTCAAGTGTACCAACACAAATAAGTAAAACAGGTAACAACTCCAACTTCTCTTAGCAGTTCAAAAATAGAACTACAGCCTCACCATTCCTAGATCCAGGGTTTTTTTGCCAGATCAGAGTGACCTTGATACTAAATGAACATAGCCTATGTCCTATTTGTAGAACTAGCTGTTTCCCTTGTTGATACAGACACACTTGAATAAATGGAAATTAAGCTGCAGAAGGGTGGTTTGAAATGTACACACACCATACACCCCCGCACACTGCGCAACCATGCACACAAGCACTCTTTTATACCATGTGCAATACAGAGGTGATTGTTCTACTCTGCCTCTTGAAAGAAGGGCAGCACAAAGCTGCCTTGTCCCCAAAAGAATTGAACAAATACTACTCTGGAAAGGGAAGGGAGAAGAAGAGTTTACCACACTATGTACTTCAAGCATGTAATGCTAAGTGCCAAATACAAGTGCCCAGTTGCTCTAGGTCCCCTGTGCAGCTAATGGCACAATGGAGGCCACACCACAGGGAACAGGTAACAGGTACCAGGCTTATTATCACTACAGGTGTAGCAGATTTATATTTCAAAGCTAACCAATTTATTGCTCTGATCAAACTGCTGAATCATTAAAAAATAGTTTCCTATAATTAATACTTCAATCATCAACAAACAAGCTAATAAAGAGAAGCTTACTTTGAATTATATACAGTGTAAGACAATATTTTAGTTTAAATCAAAATCTACAAGAATACTTTTCATGGTTAGAATTCCATTGTTGACTAAATAATCTAGATTAGACTTCCATTTTTCTTGTTGCTTTAATCTGATTTTTTTAACATATGAAAATTGAGTGTACTGAGAATTGCCAGCTAGGTATTTTATTTATATATATATATATATATATATAGAGAGAGAGAGAGAGAGGTATTAAAGCCAAGTCACATCTTCCTAAAAAGTCAGAAGTAGTAAAACTAGGTCAGATATGACGTATATTTTAAGTATAGGAGTATAGGAGACCCAGCATATAATAATAACATCACTTGGCAGCCACTTGCCCTATATTTCCTACTGACATACTCTGGGCTAAATCTCTGCACAGCAACTGGCAGCTTTCATCTTACGATGCTGAGCTGTTAGCAAACATCCTTTGCAAAATGTGGGAAGCCTAAAAAGCAATTAATTTCATTTAAATTCCAAACATTTGAAAAACAGGCCTCCAGCCTAAGATAATTAGGCAGACATCCCCAGAGATGGGGTCATTCTACAGTGCATTTTAGTTTGAGTACAGAGGAAGCCTAGCTGACTAGCTTATGTGTTTGCCTAAAATGTGGATCTGTAGCCTCAGAGGAGCTGAATCCTGCCCTGACTGGTTAAGCATCAGCAAAGATCCAAGTAACTCATTCTCCGGTATGTTGGAAGTAGTAAGCACTACTCTGATGGCTCCTTCAGGATTGCTGCCCCTATGATCAGATAGGAGTTTGAGGCAGTCCATGCCTGTGTAGCAAGGGGTATCCCATGGTAGCTTGCCCATCCATAGTCCAGCAAAGTCAAGTTACATGGAAAGCTGCCTCCATAAACCTAAATCCTATGGGCTTCTTGTTCCCAGCCCAGCCAGAAAAAACAGGAGCAGAACAGGTATCGCCTGAAGACCACTTAAACCACCAAATACCTCCAGCCATGCAAACTGTTCTCTTTGCATTAGCATATAGCAATGGTAGAAAAACTAGAAGAGATTCCCAGCTGTCACCAGTACCGCACAGATACCAAGGTGTGGCTGAACAGAACTGGTACCCATGAAATTGTCACTACCATACTCTTCACAGAAAAGAAGCATTTACCTGCGTGCAACCAGGCCATCAGATAATCTGTACACATGCCTCATCCCAAGAACTTGAATGGCATCATAAGGAGAGACAAGGAGAATCAGATTAGTGGATGGGCAAAGAAATAGAAATCTTGGGCTGCTGAGGGAGCAGTCTGTCAGGAGCTCTGCTTCCTCATTGTACCTACACACATACAAATACGTGTTGGTATTAGTAGAGATTGAGGCAGGGGAGAAAGGAATTAGGTAGATTTTTTTTAAAAGTCTGTTTCATTACGCACAAGAACATAATAAGGGAGTCTGGCTCTTTCAGGCTACTCTATCACAGTTCATTCTTTATTAAAATGATGTTCTATTATTTTTCCATCCACTGGATCAATGCCAGTGCTAAGGGTACCCAGAGCACATAACTGCACAGTAATATAAGGACTGGTAGGGATCAATAGAGCCACAACCTCAAAATCACAGGTAACAAAATAAAGACATTTAGTTTACAAGACTCCTAATCCTGCATACCCCAGGTCACTAGACAATCTCACATCCCAAATTAAGCGACAGGCCTTCAATGTGCAATGTGCCAGAGAAAAACAGCGACAGGGATCAAGGACAGGACACGCAAGGCAGCAGCAATGCTTTAGGTCCCTGCACCAGCAGGAGCTTTGAAAGGTGAAAATTCCTAGAAGATTCAGATAAGCAGGCCACTGTCTACATTTCAGGTGAAAAAACGAACAGGCAAGCAAGTAAACAGTCAGCAGTGATCCCCACTAATCTCACCCAAGCGAAAATATCTTCCTGACCCTCAGCTCTGGATATGGGTTTAACACAGATCACAAAACAGCAGAGAGACTTTTCCATTATCATTAGGAAACTGTTATTTTAGTTTAATTGTACCTACATCTACAGCAAGTATCCACCAAGTTGCATCTTAAGAAAAGCTGAATTCATAGTAACTAAATACACATTTCAGAGAAGTGATACATGAGGCAACTAGCCTTGGTGGTTATCTAGGGAGAGATTTTTATGTTGTTATGCTGATATAAGTTCTTGGCACATATTATTGCTGATTAGAAGAGAGAGTCTTGAGCAATCTCTTTCGATAGTCCCTGCCTGATAGCAGAATACCAAGTGCTCATATAGAGCCAGTGGACTACAAAAAGTAATGCAGGAAGGAATTAGTTTCCTTCAGATTCATGAAGCTTTTGCACACTTTTAGCAAAGCAGGCAATTTGGGCCAAGAAAAGAGGCATTTATAACTTCTCCGATTGAAAGGGTATATTTATTTCCCCATTTATTTTTTCAGCACACATCTGCAGCCATTTCAAGAGGACAATGTACAACAGGTGACCAAGACGAGCAAAGGAGGGAAGACTTTAAATATTCAACTGTAAATCATTAACGTTTGGACAGGAATACAAGGATTTATACTATTTTCATGTGTATTTTCTAATGCTGCTTTTTAAGAATTGTATGTTGCTGCACTCACTTCCATATAGTACTAATATTCCCTTTCATCTATGAATGGAATCATAAAAATATTCTTTTGTACAGAGAATCAACTTTTCTCAGTAATAATTTCAGGAAGTTAAAAGAATATGAAGAAAAAAAAGATTGGCAGTGATTCACTTGCCTCCATCTTCATGAAAGCGAAGGTGGGAGAGGCTGATTCACTGGAGTGAGGGTGAGCAAACACAATCAAGCTTTCAGATGCAGCCAGGTCAGCTGCTGGCACCACAGGGAGAGGTTCTTCACCCTTCCCCATTCTCCTCTCTGCTGCACTGTCCCATCCTCTCCTTTGGTGCAGCAAATGCATTTCTCTTTCACAGATAAGACCTGTGTAGAGATGAGCCAAATGAGCACCAGTGTTCAGGGAAGGTACTGAAAATTTGGCTATGGTGATCCCAACATTCAAACTTGAACTGCCTTTTCTTTTTTTTTCTTTTCTTTTTTTCCGAATATTCTAAGGGTCTGCAGTATTTGCCCCAATGTAAAATTAAAGTCATCTTGTACTGAGAGGAAGCAAGAAGGCTGTGGGGTGAATATGCGATAATGTAAGAGGGAGGCAGGACCATCTCCCTTCAGCAGCAGAAGGCTATAAGATCAGTCAGCTGATCCAACTGCAGCCTTACCTAAATCAGTGTTGTATTCACACTGTGTTGGAGTATCTTCCTCCTATAAAAACTCCAGAGGGACAATTCGCCCAGACCTGTGCAGTCCTCTAAAGAAAGTCCCAGAGAGGCACAAGGCACAGCTTGTTCCAGGCTTCTACTGGTACATCAGCTCAAAGAACCCATTGGTCCAAAGTCCATGGTATCTTGCTGTTAATCTCACTACACCTCAGGGCTGGAGTATTAGTATTGAACCATCTCAGCCAGGAGACAGAATAGTTAACATCTCTTCTAAGAAATAATCAATCAACTTGAATGCCTCTAATAAGGCCAAAATTTAGTAATCAGATCATAAACGCATTGTGCATTTCTCATTTTAAAACCTAGCGCTTCCTCAGAGGATAAAGCCTGCAAAGATTGAAAGCTGCAAAGATTTCAGCTTGAGCAGGTTCAAAGGACTGCCTGCTCCCAGAGGTCATTGAGGCATGGAGGCCTAAGGAAATTATAGAGCATCAGGGCCCTGGGGGTGGTAAAAGATCTTAATAGCTCCAATCAGCCTTACCTGGGTTCTTCCCCTACACCTTACCCAGGGCCCCAGCCTGAGCTTTACTGTAGGTGGCCTGGCTCTGATCCTGCTTCTTGGATGAGCCTCAGCCCTACGCTCTAGGCAGCTCGTCTTCAAAATGGACACCTTATGTGGAGATTTCAGCTGCTCTCCAGCCCTGCCTCCCAGATGGACCCAGGACCTCTGCTGCACCCTTCTCTCCAACTGCATCATCTAACACCCCTAGGCAGAGGGACCAGCCTTACCTCCTCGTTCATTACCAGTCCTCGTCTCTGCTTAACTGATTGAGACCTGGCAGACAGCATCCCATGGGTGAGCACACAGCCTGTGCCAGGGCCACCCATGGCTCCTGATTTGCCTGCTGTTAGGGAACAACCAGCTCTCACTTCTCCCCACCACAGAAATAGAGTCATGCAAGCACATACACCACAGAGAAAACAAATGTGAAAAGAACACACTCAAGATCTTTGAGGTAGGAAAAAAAGGAAGGAATGCTAGGTTCCTTTTTAGTTGTCTATTGTACAGATGCAGTACATCCACTTTCCTCCCTGTCCAAATGACAGTACTAATGCCAAAGCTGGACTTCTTTTTCACAGTAATTATCATATTGGCCATGCTATCAGGTGTGTCAAGACAAAGGCCAGGGTGTGAGCCCATTAGGCTTGACGATACCAGAGGACACGTGACTGCAAATCCATTCAAGACACCTCCCCTCTTCCTGTAAGCTTTGCTTCTCTTCTTTCAAGAGATATTTGTTTGAGAAATAATAAAATTCTGTACAAAGCAGAAAGTAAAATCTCCCACAAAGAAGAGCGTATTTCCTTCAACTAATAGTAAATATGACAGAATAAAATCAGCAGTGTTTTTCCCAGTCAAGGCTCTGCACAAAACTGCTTTCTAGCCCAGTACACTTGAATACTTCGCAACAAACAGTAAATTCACATCTTTCAAGTTTCTTTCCAACATCTTCCTCTTAGGCTATACGTGCTCCCAGGTGCATCAGGTGACATGATGAGGGAGAGCCTGTGGAATGTGACTTCTGGTGACAAGTACCTCCCAGCAGCATCATTTCAAGCTGTGAGCCCTGCTAAGCAAGTCATCCCTGAGTCAGCTTCTCTCCTCTTTCATGACTCCAGGCGCTAGCTGCAGCTGGGCAAGGAGTCACAAATACTGCTTCCTTCTGATGCACAAGAGCAGAAGAATAAAGAAAGGCTGAGGTACTAAGCTGCAGGCGCAGGAAGGATAGTAACTTCCTGCAAGGAATCTAATGCCAGAAATTCAGCAGGTTTGTAGCTTGACATCAGAATCTTCCTGTGCAACAGCACACAGATAACCATTAAAATAAAAGATACTAATAGCTAATAACTAATATTCATAGCTAATGAATATGCTTCATAAAGAGTAGCACCCAGGTCTGCTCCCTAGTCTACCATTAACACTACAGGATTTTTGACCAAGTGGTAGAGTAATTTTCCTTATAGCTTAAGCAACAGTGATTAACCCTAAGGACTTGTGTTCCAGATTTGTTGCATTTTCTTCCCATGTCTTTCAGCGAGGCCTGTGCAGCTGAAGAGTCACAGTCCTGCCTCTTGCCATCTAACAGCTCTTTAGGACAAAGGACTACATAGTAAAGTGAGCTGACCAAGTCATTTATCTGACAAGTCTTACGATATATTTGCCCTTGTTTCACCCCGCTTGCAAAACTGGGGAACACTCACAGACTTCTGAATTTCAGGGGGTGTTCTCCATTATGCAACAGGGAGCAAGCAGCACTCATATCAGTATGAACATTTCTCATGACTAATGCCCTGCCAGCCAGCACCTTCTACTCCTATCTCCTGAAGCACTCTCTTGTTGCCAAGTCAACTTATTCAGCCTGGGGAGTTCTGAAATGGGGAACATTGAATGATTGCTAATGTGATCACAAATAAGAAGGTTTAAAAAGAAAAACAGTCTTTGAGTCACTGAAAGAGAGAAAGGTGAATGGCAGATTGATTCTGACGGTTCCATTTAGGGTTGCTCAGTCACCGATTCCACATAAAGCTTGAAAGGGAGAGAGATGAGAAATCAAAGTATTTGATAATAAGCTAGCACAGTTCATCTGTGAGGAGCCTGCAAGGGTACAACTCCTACTTTTACAAGAATGTGAATGATATTTTTTTTTTTTCTTACCAAGACAAACTTGGCTAAAAGCCATACCAAATCAGACCTACAATACCCACACGCAGAGAAAATGAACATTATACAGTCTATCCGAGTGACTATCCATCACCTCTTAACATTTCACTGGTAGACAGAATTGTTTTTCATAGTGTAGCCATTTCCAGCAGAAAGATCTTCAAGGAAGCAAGGGTTAATTAACTAAAAAAAGTAGTACAGCACTAAAAAAAACCCATTTAAATTAAATTTATGAATTTGCTTATTATTTGATGGGAGCAAAAGGGGCCATAGTTGTGTTGTGAAGGGGAGGGTACTTTTATATCTATCAACACCTAGATTATTCTTCCCCAAAACATTTGATTCAACAGGCAAAATATATATACACATTACAAACACTAAAAACTCAAGGTAGAAGGAAATGACTGGCAGTTAGAAAATGTATGTGATGGCATTTGATGGGCATAAATATACATAGACATCATCTCACAGACAAAGAGCTACAGGCAGGCTGCTAACTATGGTGTTCTTTCCAAGGATCAGGTATTTCTCCTTCAACACAGCTTTTGCAGTTCAACTTTTTAATCCAGCTTTGTGTCACTTAAGAGTCCTCCAGCCTCTGGACTGATGTGTGATTTAAAGATAAATTCCCATGATCATAAGTTATCCATTTACCACAGTATACGAGGTAGATGTATGTTACCTACCCATGGCGACTCCCAATGGAGGTTGTGTAATGAAGTACTGAGTGCAGCAGCAAAGCCTTGTGACCCTCATTCCAGTTCTCAGGTTCAGCTCTCAGGCACCAAACCAAACCCATCTAAAGCAGATGTTTAGACAGTTGCCACATGGGCTTTCTGGAGAAGTACAGGTATGACTGGACTGTTAAAGTCAGCAAAAGAACATGGGGCAAAACACAGCACTGGAGAAAAAAAAACAAATAAGGAGTCAAAATTTAAGAATAACGTGTTTAAAGGAACAGAATCAGCAATAACACGCTCAACAATGTACTTGGAGACTTTGGCATCTCAGATGCAACACCTCCAGTCAGAATGCAACATCCAAAGTTATTCTTGGACCATTAGACATGGAGATGTCTGACCCGGGCTAGAACTAAGAACAAGGTTGCACAGGCTATGCGTATTTTCAAAGCAGCACCAAAGTGTGAAACTGAAGGAAAGAGGGACCTTTAGAGCCATTTTGTGAAGATGCACATTTGCAGATGGGCCACCAGTCCATATGGAGTGAATAGGGCAGCAGAGAAAGGCCACCATCTCCAGGCAAAGGCAGGAACCAGGTCAGGCTTTGAAAGGTCAGGCTGGGAAAGAGTATTGTAGTGGACAAGATATGTGGGCTCCTCTGAGACATAGTCTTTGTTAGTGATGGAAAAGATATGTGCAGAATATGGTTTGAAAAATGTTGATGATCAAAGGAAAACAAAAGATGATTGCTTGGGATGGGGTGTCTACCAGTACCCTCACGCAACAGGTGGCTGAATTGACTAGGCAATGGGAGCTGACAGATGAACGTAAGGCAATGCCTGATCCAGGCCTGTCAGCAAAGCTCCCTGCAGTGTTACACAGAGCTACTTAGCTCACCAAACTCTCAGTGTATCGCCTTTGGGCAGAGAGGGATGTTCAGGAAGAAAACACAGAGTCTTCAGATGTCTTCAGATGCAAGAGCCCTAAGGTTTGAAGACAGAAGTTCAGTCAATCACCTTGTCTCAAGTCAGTTCATGACAACAAATCGGCCCATCTCATCTACGCAGAAATCAGTTGGAGACTTCCTGACCTGCGCAGGGAATCAATCATTAATTGCACTGGCGAAGCACGAAGACACAGTCCTGATACCCAGCTACACCAGAATTGTAACTTTAGGAGATATCTGAATTTCATCCCGATATTGCACTTATGATGTAAATGGCATAGATCTTGCCACACTTCTTCCAGAAGAGTAACTAGGGACAGGAGAAGACACTCACTCAAACATTGCTAGGAAAGTGTTTGTGACATGTATTGATCATTATACACACGCAAATTAAAAACAGAGCTCTTGGTCAATAGAAAAAGACATATCCAGAACAAGAGTCCAAATACACTTCATTAGTCCGTTACTTACAAACAAGACGAGGGGCAAATGTTTTAAGGTCTTAGTTTTAAGATCTTTACTAAAGGAATAAAAGACATTTCCTATCAAAAATGTATCTGTAGAGATGAAAGTTTGTCAAAGGTTTGGCAGTGTTTTCTCCTGGTGTGAGAACATGATATAAAGGGTCTACTAAGGAAAGAATAGTAAAGAAATAATTTTAAGAATTAAACAGTGGTCTCACATATCTGGACACTCCAAAAGGTCACATCAAATACAGAGCATTAATCAGATATAAAATGATTAACACCAAAGAAGATGCATGGGATGAAAAATTTTCCATCACACTGATGACTCAGAGCTTTTCTCCTGCTGCCCCTGGATTTTTTTCCTTGTGTGGCAATAACAACTTCAACAGTAGTGGACTGATGCTGACATACCAGATGAATAGCAGCCAGTTGGAGTATTAACTAGGCCAGTGTTTGCATATATTGTGGCACTAGAATTTGATTTGAGTATTGCCATTAAGACTGCAAACCATCTAGGCACTAGGCAGAGGTGTAAGTGTAGGCTCAGCTGGATGCCAGACCCTAGTATTAACAACGGAATGGTATCAATGATCAAAAGAGATCAAACTCTATGGTTAGTTTCCTAACCCATAGCTCAGTCCTTTGAGGCTAATCTGAATGTGACTTGAGGTTTGGCTGTGACCTTGGCTTGACTTGACTCAGAAAAACTTCTTGTAAAAGGATCACAAACTAAAGTCAGCAAGACAAGTAAGTGAAAAGAATATTAAAGAAATTGTGGAGTTGGAAATACTCAGTGACCTAAAAAGTACATCACTAAGACTTATAGAACTCAGAGAACAGCAGAGGGTCAGGAGATGGACAGATAATGGATCAGTTCACTCCAGCACCTTCCTGCCTCCCTGGCAACTGCCTGGCCAGCAAAGACTCACCACAAAGAGGTCTTTCCTCTCTCTGTGCCAGAATTTACCACCTCCTACTTTTGCACTTTTTCACAATAGGGAAGTGATTTATATTTAAAACAGCTGCTAAAAAAATCTGTGTGAGAAGAGTATTCAGTCAAGGTCACATCCCTCATCCCTTTTACCAGTAAGTCTATCAGCATATAGAACAGGGAGGTAAACCAACAGAAGGAAGTGTTGGTTAGATGTCAGAAGGATGGTCATTTCTTCTGTCGGTCTATCAGATGTGACTATGGGAGTCTATCTCAAGAGATTATGAATCATCTGTCCTTGATCCTGCTCCCACAAACAGTGGAAGCCGTAGTGTGCTACACTGAAATCACAGCTTAGCTTGTGAGCAGAAGTTTATAGCAATAGTAGAATTTCCTATTGATTAATTTCTCTTTCAATCTCAAAACTACCCTCTGCTGAAGGATTGCCGAGTTCTAAAGTCAGTCAGCCAAATAATAGTCTAGACAATGTGATCACGAAATACTCAGGACTACAGCTTCAGAGCTTCAAATTCACTTGCCGTCTGCTTTGCCAACTCTTTCTTCCACCAAAAATGCACAGTATTTTAAGGCTGACAAAGAAATTATATTTATACTTCAGCTGCAGGCTATCCCTGCAGATTTTGGAGATAAAAAGAGTGAAGCATCCAGTTCCCATTAACTCCAGGACTTGTTCTCCTGTCATTTAATATCTACCTCAATTATCTTCAAGAGGTGGTTCCTGAGGTTTTTTTTTAAAATAGGTGTCTCAGCTTCTCTACTCACCAGAAAACTCCCAAAATCTTCAGACAATGAATATGCACTTAAACTCGTCTATATCAGTCATTCAAAGCTTTAAGCTCACATGTGAGGGTTTGTAAGCCAAAGGGTCCATAGCACCATCTTTTTCATCCTCCATGAATTGCTCTCATTGTAAGATAATGAGCGTAGAGCTTAAAAACACTTGTTACATAAGTTATCTGAAAGTAAAATACCTGATATTACTTTAACCCATGCAACCCTAGGGGGATCTGATGTTCTAAACATTCATTGTCAATTCACACCCTCACAGTTCAAACACTTCACAGCTCCATTCCCCCATCGTTTATCAAGCCCTACCCCTAGAATGACTTGAGCACACAGAAAACACATCTCACTGAAACCTGAGCTGGGCTTCCAGTCCCACAAATGTGTAGCATAACAACAGGATTTGCAAGCACTTGCACAATGCAGATATTGTTAGTACATAACAGCCTTGGGAAACTACAACAAATAAATGAGAGAATGTAGAACAAAAGGTTAAAAGACTTTATTTTTCTTTTAACACAGAAGAGTCACTGGTGTTTTACTTTACCTTTGCATGCAGAGAAAGTATTATGTAAAGTCATTAAAAACTAAGTTAGTCTACTTTTTTTTGTTCAACATGTTTTTATATACTCCAGCTGAAATGGTCATCTGAACAGGAATGGAAATTATGTATTGCTCACCTCTCCTCACAACCTTGATTTCACAATTTCTTCCAGTTATTCTTAAAAGCCTGAACAATGAAACTGACCCAACCCCAGCCCACGCTGCCTCCCACCAGTCTTCTAAAGACGGCTCTGTGTCCAGCTTTTATTGCACTGAAATATGTCAAAGTAATTTTTGGAGAAGAGAAAAAGATGACGGGGTTGGGGTGGAAAGAAGGGAAAGAAAAAGACTGAAAGAGATCCCTTCTCTTGAAAACTGACTATTAAAAAAAGCATCATGAGCAAATATGATGGCTTCAACTCATCTTTCCCAACCTAAATGCAACTTTTATTTTAAGATTTTGCAGAAGCTGTCTATGTCCATAGACTTGCAGCTACTCACAGCACAACAGGTAGCTGTGTTGTTTCGGCAGCCTGTGGAGTCCAGAGCTGGTCTGGTACACAGCAGGTGAACAAGGCTGCAAGAAATGACCCTGAAGCAATAATTGTTGCCACTACGTGTCACAAATGCCAAATAAAACCCAACTCTTCATCCCCTTTTTTTCTCAAAAAGGCTAAAGACACTACTAAATTCAGAAGTTGCTAGGACAGTCATTTCTGAAAATCATGCAATGGTTTGAGTTGGAACAGACCTTTAAAGATCACCTAGTCAACTATGGGCAGAGACACCTTCCAGTGGATCAAGTTGCTCAAAGCTCCATCCAACCTGGCCTTGAACACTCCCAGGGACAGGACATCCACAGCTTCCTTGGGCAACTTGTTCCACCACCTTTTAGCCGATCTAAATCTACTCTCACTCAGTTTATCGCTACAGGTCTGGGTAAAAAGTCTCTCTTAATCTTTTTTAAAAAGTGCCCTTTAAGTACTGAAAGACCGAAATAAGGTCTTCTTGGAACCTTCTCTTCTCCAGGCTGAACCAACCCAACTCTTTTAGTATTTCCTCACAGAAGTGGTTCTCTAGCGCTCTGATCATTTTTCTGTCTCTGCTTTGGACCAACTCCAACAGGTCCATGTCTTCCTGTGCTGAGGACTCCAAAGCTAGCAACACAGTACTTCATGTGGGCTCTCACCAGAGTAGAGTAGAAGGGGAGAATTACCTCTCTTGAACTGCTCATCACACTTTTTATGCAGCTGATGGCTTTTAAATCACCTTAGCTAACACAGAAAAAATACTAAAAAAATACTTTAATATAGGCATGAAGCTCTGGAGTTTCACTTTCCAGGAGATAATCCACACAGAGTCTGGCTGAGGGAATAACAAGAGCTGACCTTAACTAGCCACAGTGATATTAGACCCACATCTGCTTTCTCTCCACTGTGGCATTTCATCAAAACAATTACACTGGGGATCATTTCAAGGTAAAACTAAGCTATAGCTTTGCGCTCTCCTTCCATGGTGTACTGAGTCTGACTAGATTGGAGCTAACTCTTCCCACAGCAGCCCATATAGTGCTGTGCTTTGTATTGGCAGCTAGAACAGTGTTGATAAACCTATGAACACTCTGTCTGTCAGTTAGCAGCACTTTCAAAGCATGAAGATTGCGTCTCCAACACCCCCCAAAAGGCCAGTAGGCTAGGGGTGGGCAAAAGGTTGTAAAGCGACATAGCCAGGGCAGCTGACTTAAACTGACCAAAGGGATACCCCATGCCATATGACTTCATGCTCAGTAATATAAGCCAGGAGAAAGGAGGAGGAGGGAGCATTCATTATTTTATTTATATCAGAGTTTAGCCACACAGTGAGTGGAAGGAATGCAAAGACAGCTACACATTTTAAAAGCCCCTTCTTCACAGCTATATATTTGAAAATTATGAAACTTATACAAAGATTCTCGTTGAATTGTTGCTTACAACAAATAAATGAGAAACCGTTGACCATGACCCAGGAAAGCTACACATGTTTACAGATCTTCAGGTCCATTACCTTGACAAAACTGAGACATCACGTTCAAAATTCAGTTCTGCAACACAATGCATATTGAAGTGAAGTGTCTAGTTTCATGCAACTGATTTTCACAGCTACATCTATTAATCACAGATGAGGAAAAAAACATCCTAGTAACCATCCAAACAACTGAATTACTAAGACTTCTGAAGTAGAAGAGATCAGAAAACTAAAGATTCTTCCAACCTCACAGAAAGCATTCAATTCACTACTTCAGAGGATGGTGTTATTTTTCTTGTGATTTGGTGCACACTAAGTGTGACAGTGAATATTATCTTTAACAGATAAGACTATATACTGGTAGGAGTGAAGTATCTCAGAGGCCCTTAGGTTCACATTTTCCTCTTAGAGGAAATAAATAAATCAATCAGAACATAACCATTTTCTTTTGCTCTCTGTTCTTTGCTGTCGGTGACACAGGAACAAAGTAACAACTTCCTAACTTAACCTGCCATGGCTCTGTTGTACTGCAAATGGTATAAGGAACAAACCACCCAGTAATTCTCTCAACTGCACAAAGTTCTCTGTGATAAAAGGCACAAAAAGCCAAATTTAGTCAAGATAGCCTAGGGAAGGATGTGGTCCAGAGGCTGACAAACAGCCTCAATACGAGGGCCACAGAACTTTTATATAAGGCTATTGAACTGTTAAAAAGAGCAGAGACTCTTCTACCTTCTGTTCAAGCTCATCATTCCCATCAACATCAATTGCAGTGGTACAAAGGAGAGAACAGCCCCCACCACATGCTAGGCTGCTTTAGTTGTTATGGAACTACTGAAAAGAGATACACTGGCACTGTAGATCTCAGATTGTTACCAATGTATTGCATAAGGTTCATGAAAGGAAGATGCAACCAAAGGATGAGGACATGACCATGTACAGAATCCGTTTGTAGCCCTGTTAATAACGGCTTCACAGAGTGGTTTATGTTGGAAAAGACCTTTAAGATCGTCAAGTCACACCTTTGTGTATTGTGTGTCATTTTCCTTGATATTTAATGTTCATGAAAAATATGGAATTTAAGGAGCTGAAGGCAGCTTTGATCTACCATACTTACTGATCAAAGGGAATGCAGAGCACACAGAGTCAGCTCATTCACATTATCCTACAAAACCAGATAAACAGCCTTATTATGCTCCTTGCTGACCTCAAATAGAGTTTGTGCTGTCATGACTCCAGTTAACACTATGCAACGGATTTGAAACAGAGCACAGAGAACTCAATTTTTAATTCTAAAAAGCACTGTTTTCATAAGAGAAAGGAATAGCTGTTGCAGGGAAAGTGTATTTCACTTGCTGCAGGGGATAAAAGGCCATAAGAGGAAAGACCTTCAATGCTTTCATTGTTTTGACCATTTCTAGGAGATACATTCAACCTTGGAAACCCTTAAGTCCAAACTCTTTACATTGTCAAAGCTGAACTGAAACCTTTATTCCTTGCCCAGGCTTCTCTGCGTTGAATTGATATCCTAACTCTAAGCATGCCCAGTGTAGCTCTAGCACTGCCATAGCTTTATCATCAGCCTGTGTAGACCTGCCATGGCCACCAGCCACTTAAGCATAGGCCAATGCACAATCTTCTTTCTTTTTTGTCTGCATGTAAAAAACTTCTATGCTTTTATTTTGCTGATAGGGGAAACTGTAGACAATCTTCTGTGGTGCATAGTTTCTAAATATAAGCTTGTTGAAACAGGACTGGTGTTCACAGAATCATAGAACAGCTTAGGTTGGAAGGGATCTTAAAGATCATCTAGTTCAACCTCCCTGCTGTGGGCAGGGACATCCCACTAGATCAGGCTGCCCAAAGCTCCATCAAACCTGGCCTTGGACACCTTTGGGGATGGGGCATCTGTTCCAGTGCCTTACCACTCTCATGGTGAAGAAATTCTTCCTTATGTCTAGGACAAGATGACTTAAAACTAGGAGGAGTTGACTGTCCTGCTGACTGTGTGTATTGACAAAGCCTATCTTGTGTTAGTCAATGTATGCTTAAAATAAAGGCAATTATCCCATATAAATATCACAGCAACATTATGAGAAAGTAGCTCTCAAGAGAGCCATCTGTCAAGATCCCACCTCCCACCAAAGAGGACAGAGGACAGGTAGTGAACTCTTTGAATAGGTGAATCAGCGAGCAGGAATACTAACCACTAGTGTAAAGCAGAAACGTACAACCAGCTGTCAATGATTTTGTATACTTTATATAAAATATGTTCACCTAGCAGAGTTTTCCAGTGTCCTTCCCTGTGTCCTATACTGTCATCTTAATCCCACAACACAGTTACTATTATAGCAGTATTATTTAGTCTTCAGTGCACAAAGCAACAAGCATGTTGTGTTTATTATGGGCAACACAATATTTATCTATGATATTTACGCAGAGTGAGGCAGCTCAGAGGTTCTTCAGTGACTGTCACTGGTTTTAGTGCCTACAGAGCTTGCCCACAACACTAATGTTCTAGGAAGACTTGGTTGCAGTTCTAGTTTTAAAATGTCAAAGAGTTAATTCAGGGAACCCAACTTCCAAGATTTCAGGGCTCCACAGCAGTTTCAGTCTGGGGGTAAATCTTAACTGCAAGAGAAATTCATTGCAAAATTCTTTGAGAGCTTTTCAATTCATCAGAATGGGCATCACTTTGCATGACTATGATGCAAACTCACAACTCCCCATATCCATGGATTTTTTTCTGATTTCCTATGCCATTACCGGCTAATGTTTAATTTGCAAGTTAGAGACATCCTATTATCATGAGAAAGGCAGCAGGTTACAGTTGGCAGCAAGTGGGAGCATGAATGATTTAGTTCTGAAATGCTCTTGTCAGATATTTAAGCTACGTTAAGCCACTTTCCATTACAATTTCTCTCTCATACATTTAGAAACATGATTTTCTAGCACAATACCAGAACAATAAAAGTAATCTTTATGAAACACTCCCTCCCACAAATGGCATGCAAGTTTGGCTCCTCTTTATACAAAGATCTATTACTGTCTATTTCAGAACTTAAAGGCTTCCTTACACTGATATTGATGTCAGTAGTGTCTGGAGAACGAATAATTTGGGGAGTAGGAGGAAAGAAAGCCTGCTAAAGAGATCTAGAAACATCTTCCCCTGGAATGTATTTGTTTGTATCATATGCCTGCAGCACAATGTATTTCAAAAACAAGGTAAGCATTCTCTGGAGTTATCCTTATATATAGGTATATATGCCAGGAGTAGGAAAGGTGATTTAAAAGTATGTTTAAGAATGCAAGCATCACTGTCATCATTTCCAGCACCAAAGGCCAAATTCAGCAACTCTGCATTATTTATTTCATAACATTCAGCTCAAACAACTGCTTATTTGCAAGTTTAATGTTTCTAATTATATTAATGTTTTCCATTATACTAACCAGTCAGAAGCATTGCTGACCAGTACATGAGCACAAAGTATCCCTGTATGCCTCCACCACTCAGACATCCATCCCTACTTATTCCAGCACAGCAGTGGCTCCATGTTCCCCATCTCCCTCACAGCAGGAAGGATCACTGTGCCTCCTTTCATCATACACCCCTGGTTTTGCCTGTTTTCCACTGTGCCAGCAGCTCTGTTTGGTGCTGCCCTCTTCTGAGCCTCTTTCACTCCTTCATCCTGCACACCCTTGTCCTCGCCCTTCTTTCTGCTTGGAAAGAAATCACTGGCGTACCAAAAGCAGGGCTCCACAAAGAAGGTTTTTCTCAGACATTTCGCCTCATCTCTCTCCCACTTTGTAACCTCTGTGAAGGTTACCAGCCTCTGAGCTGCCCTGGTTCAGCTGCTTTTTATAGGAAGGAAATTAGAAAGGGAGGAAAATTCCCTGGCTTTTATTTCAGACCACTGGACAGCTGAACAAGCTGACAAAAATCATACTGCTGCCCAGTGGGGCTGTAATAGGATGTGCTTAGCTACATGGGGCTGGTGGGCAGAACAAACATAAATTAGACCCTGTAAAACACCTTTTAGCATTAACTAACTTTTTTGCTTCACAGTGGTAACAAAGATAAGGGCTACTTGGTCCTCTCAGCAACATGACAGAGATCCCTAGCATCCAAAATTCAAATTTCCAGTAGCTTAAAAATTTCCATTTTATTAATTCTTAAGGACTTTTAAGCACTGAAAAATAGTGTATGAAGAAAATAGCATCAAAAATGCAGGGATCCTGAGTGCAGGAAGTACAATTTACTCCTGAAGCCATGCTTAGTTGTTAATCAGTAAAAAAAACAGTGTAAAACATATATCCCCTACTTTCTGTAGCAGAAGATATTTTCAGAGCTTCCCAGAGGGGCACAACCAAAACAATTCTGTAGTCTAACGGTCTTACTCTGGGCCTCAACCTCCATCAGCAGCAGTCAGCCTGGATAAAAGCTTGAAAAATAAACTCCAACAGCTCAAAAACCAAGAGTCGGGCAAGAGGAACTACTGGGTTTTGAATGTCATATCTAAACCAGCTTTACTGGTTTAGGTTCTCATTTCTAGCTGTTGATTGGCTGAGGTCGATGTTAAGCAGGAATCAGCAGCATAGCCATTGTGCAGTGCTCCAAGAGAAACCACTGCCGTCCAGCAATATCAGCTGTGCCTCAGAGAGATCTGTGGTGTGAGACACAACTATGGAAAGAACAGTCCTAAAACTGCTAGCTTGAAAAACACTGGGCAAGGATGGCATGCTGTTTTCCATCAGAAGATAAATAACAGGGGAAGAGCCCATACTGACAAACATCTGAGCTTCACCAGTTGAGTCTACTGGTGAAGTGGGAGTTCATACCCATCCTCTCTACACCTCTAATTCTTTTGCCAGCTCCCCAGATGGACCAGACGATACCAAACAGATCTCTCCTTCCTCACTTTGCCAATATGACTGTGCCCATGTAAGAACTTCTACCAACACAGCTCGCTCCTTTAATGATGTGGGAAGTTGTTTTGGTTTTTAGCATATTTCTAGTTGACAGCTAATCTAACAAAAAAAAAATTTAAGCACAGACCAAATCAAGACATTAGCTAGAGATAAAGAACAATACACTGGCTTCACATAACTCAAATGTATTTGCATTAGTCCCCAACCAGAACTAATCTACAAGCATCTGCTCCTTAAATTTGCTATTGGTTCCCTTTCATTGGTAAAACCTGTGTGAAATCAAGATTGTAGCACTTAAAAGTGGGAGGCAATTCATTCAAAAGTTTGCAGAACCAACGCAGAGAGCAAGATGCAGGCAATGAGCCTCCTTGTCCATGACACTGAACAGCATCACTGTTTATCTCTGGGGCAAAGCCAAAACCAGCATAGTCAAATGTGTTTTCTCTGTAGTGATAGAAACCACTGCTCCATATACAATCTAGTAGAGAATAAGGACTCCAGGGTTTACTCACAAAATAAATGCCACAAAAGTGAAGACTCTTTGTAGAAGTTTTGTGGGAATATCCTCTATTAAATCAAAACCAAATTTGAAATTAGGGTGACATAATACCACAAACATGAAAAAGTAGCTTTACTTTTGTGATTATCTTGATGAAGAATTCATCATATCTTTACCTCCAGAAGATTTCCAGAAACCTACAGTCTGATATTCTTTGCACTGCTTTAAGTGATGCCCATTTTTTTTTCAAACAGTGAACTCCCCTGTGGCAGCACAATTTAGGTACTCTTAAGTTCATGCTTTTCCTGTTGTTTTTTTCCAGAATGACAAATACAGGCAGTGTTACTGGAAACAGATTGCTCTCTTCACTACTAGTTTAAAAAAAGTCTGTTATTTCTGCAGCATATGTAGTCACAGAAGATACAAAACAATACCAAGGTAAACTGGGAATAAATACAGATCACAGGGTATGATTACAAATGATTCATCACTGCCATAAATCAACAATTAATTGACACTACAAAAACATCAGAAGGTACAGTAAATTCTTGCAATGTATTTGTCCTAAGCAGAATTAATCTTCATCATACTGATGGTTAGGTGGAAAGGCCATGAAAAACCAAGCAAGACCATGGAGAATCTCAATTTTTTCCCTATCTTTCCTTCCCTATGAAAGACCCTGGAATGGATTCTTCTCTACCTAGGCTCTTGATATGAATGATGTTTCAGCTGTTGTTATGTAAATGTGCATTTAAATGAAAATACTGAAGAACTGATTCAGTCTGGACTGGTTTGTCACAACCTTGATGTTAACAATATCCTAGGTTTAGGTATTAAAAAATCGTAAGACAGATTAAAGAATAAAGAGCTTCTTTAAACATAAATACAACAAGGAGGGAGAGGGTCTTTTTAGTTTTCTTCCAATATTTTAAGGATTTTGGATTACTTAATAGGTTAGAATATCTCAGGTAAATGAGGATTGGCTTTGAGTTAAGTTAGTAAGCAAACAAAAAGACCCCGAAAACATTCATATATAGGACCCATAGTGTGACAGATTTACCCTATTTGTGTTCATTAACATGCAGTTATCAAGGCAGATTTCTCCTGTTTGAGAGGAACAGACCACAGTAAACCATGTCCACCCATGTTTGAGCATAAACTAACTATATTTCTCTGGGATATACAGAGTTTAGTACTCGCCCATCTCATTGTCGTTGTTGCCTTGGATACAAGAACTGCTCTAGATCAATTTAACAATTAAGAATTTGATCTTGGAAGATTCTGTGCGTTCTGGCTTTCATCCAGCAAAGCACTTATCCACCTGCATACCTTTAATCACTCAAATGGCTTCAATAAAGCGGGACGACTTACATCCTTAAAGTTAAGTTACAGGCTTAAATCTTACTGGATTACTGCCAGAGCACTCAACACCTTGTAAGAACAAACCCCAAGCAAGAACGGTCATTGCAAATGTGAGAAGCACAAATCTGGTACATTTCACTGCTAAGGTTTTGTAACAGGAAAAAAAAAGTTGCATAAAGTGTTTGCTTCTTAATTTACTTCAGATTTTTATCTGATTAAAAACTTATATGCATGATCTATTATGTAACACATAAAATCAAAGTTATTTCAGGGCATACTATATGCAAATAATTTAACCTAAGTATGCATATCATTGCCTCATGACCCAAAATAAAAGCATAAGGCACTAGCAGGAACAGACACTGGCTGGGTTCTGTGGAGTGAATCTGTGGTCTTCAGCTTCACAGTGTGTTAAGGATGGCTCAATTTACCAAAAAAAGTTTTTAAATTAAAAAATTCAACTCATACTGGCAGCAGCTTTTAATGTGAAGCAAGACTTCTCTCCCATCTCCACATCCTTCAGATTTTTTAACCCGATCCCTTACAGTGAAAGCTGAACACAGTGCACAAAAATTAGCCATTGTTATCAACGTAAATGTCCCCAAGGTCAAGTTTACATATGAGGCTCTTTTACTAAACAGAATTAGTGTAACCTTAGCAACAAGGAAAAAAAAAATCAAAACACAGTAAGAGAGGTCTATTACTAGGTCATCTTGTACCTCCCTTGGGAAGAGCAAGCGGGTTAGGTTGTCCATTGTTCACAGTACCCTTCTTCCTTGAACCCAAGGCTGATGCTCCTTTCCCAGCAAAAATGCCTTACTTCATACAGGGCCCTCCACAGATACAAAAGGTAATGAGCAACCAGCTGGAGGAGTTTGAGGCAGTGTTAGGAATGGAAACTCAGGGGTGCCAGCCTCTGAGTTTTCCAGTATGGCCACTGTCTCTCCATCCTTCAGTAAGCAACAGGCCTGGCTTCCTACCAACAGTGGGAGAAGAAGGAATTAGGGTTTTGTCACTTTTATTACACCAGCATGGCAAATCCCCATACCACACACTGTGCTTATGGCCAAATGAAGAATATCCACTGCCCAGCTTCCGAACACTCCTTTTTCCCACTCCTTTAAATCACTATTGAATTGGCAACACAAGCTTTCAGGGTCCAATTCTTCTCTGCCTTGAACCATGTAATTGACTTCCTAAAAGCCTTACCATTCTTTTTGAGAGCATTTTGAATGAATACACACGAGTGAAAATGCTCTACAACTCTCATAGCAAGAAGTCAAGCCTGGGTAGTACAGGCTGGAGAGTCTACTCTGACATATAGCTCTTACCTGTACAACAGGGATGAGAACGCTTTCCTGCTGTGGTGGAATGTTGTAAATATTTGGAATACATTTCAAGATCCCTACAGGTAAGGTAAGGAAGTTTAAAAAAAAGGAATTTAGAGACAAAGTGATAACCATATTTCCTTTCCCTCCTAGTTTCTGCCAAATCAAGTTTCAAATAGAGCTCTCTTACTATGTCCTTGCATTTCCTATTCTTTAGCTCCAATGTTCTCTGTAGAGCACAGAAAACCCTGACATCCAAGGGAGGGGGGGAAAAGAGCACAAAGATATGAAGTAGCCTTTCTAATTTCTCCCTTCCCTCAACATCTCCCTTCAAACTAAATCAAGCCAGAAGAATAACATCTACAGACCAATTAAACTCAATAGGCTGAAGCTGCTCACAAGGGAGTAGTCACAGTCTTAGTAAACAAATCCTTTCCAACACTCTCGAGGACCATTAGCAAAAGGTCACTTTCAAGCTTTACCATTCTTTCTTCAGCTGTTAATCGCAACACACCAAAATACCACTGTCCACTATAAGAAAGAAATGTAGACAGATCAAACCAGAGTTAGTAATTAATTTTATTACTAACTTGGGAGAGGCAGAAGGGAAATGCTCAAACTTGGTGTCCAAAGCCAGATGAGGAATGCCCAGACCCTGTTTGGTGCTACAGAAGATATGGCCTGAATGCTCAACTCTGCAGACACCTGACTCCTCTCCAAGACCAGTTGGAGTTAACTGAGAAAGCTTGAATAATTTTTGTGAGGTGTCTAAACACCTTTTAAAAGCCCAACCTCTCTCATCCACACTGGGCAAGTTTAGCTATTCTCTCTTCTCAGAGAAGACCTTAACTTGCCTGTTCTGACTTCTCCTGACCCTTTGCCAGTGCAGACATCCCACTTTTCAACCACACTCAGCAACTGCCTGCTGTGCTATTGCGGTTCCCCAGCTCAGATGGGAGCCAGCTCCTGCTCGCAAAGCAGGGACAGACACGGACTCATGCCCACAGAGCAGGAACAGCCCCATCTCACAGCTGCTGATGTGCCAGCACAGGCACTGACTGCCTCCTGCACTCATTTCATCCTCAAGAACCAGTCTAACCATCTGCTCACCCTGCTTGTATTAATCATAGAATAATTCCTGTCCTGCTCTGTTCTTAGTTTCCTGCAAAGTTAGTTTATCAGTTCTCAGTGCTGAGGAATCTTCTTTCACCTTTTAATTACTTCTTCATTTTGCACAATATTAAGAGAGAGAAAAGGAATAGTCGCTAGTAGGTAGGACTATTCAGAGTACCAGCTGTCCTGCAAACACTTACCAGACTTTCTTCATTAATGACTAATATATCCAGGTAGTAGCAAACTGCAACATTTTTCCTTTTTGCCAACAATATGGATATTTAATACAACAGGAAGTCTTGCCTGTTTATGAGAACTGATAAGAAGAAAAAAATGTAGAACAGCTGGCTTAGGGGGAAAGAATTAATGATTTAATCATCTTTGTTTATGAATTTGATTACCAGTATTTTCAAAAAAGGAGCTTAACTACAGTGAGTGAATGGAGATGGGGAATTAAAACAGCAAAATGGTAGTTTAAATCATTGATATGGTAGCTTCCCCTTGAAATCACATGCATCTGACACATGAGTGACAAGCAGATCAGAGATCTCTACCAGTTATTACCTAGTCTGTGAGCTGCTCCTAAACAAAATCTATGCTGTGAAGATTCTTGCACTGGGGGAAGGAAAGAATTCAATAACTGACTCAGCTCTTATTTTGAAAGACTGAAGACCATCACATCCACAAGACCTAAGACACCATAGAACAGCAGTGTTCTGGAAAAGACATTCTGATTGCCAAAACTGGATGAGGGATAGCTTCAAGAAAAAAAAGTGTCAATGGAATAGAGAGTTGTATATCTAAGCAGAAGATATTTAAGAGAAAATTACTTTCCATTTCATTAAAATCTAGGTCTGTCATTCTTGTCCATTTCAGATAAAAAGCCTGTGTGAGGCTGTATTTTTCCAAACTAATCATTTCCTAAAACAAAAAAGCTGAACTTGCTACTACCAGGAGGCACAGTCTCTACTCTTACAAACCAAACATGTAGAGTAGAGGCTATGAGCAGCCTGATCTGGTGGAAGGCGTCCCTGCCTATGGCAGGGGGTTTGGAATTAGACAATCTTTAAGGTTCCTTCCAGCCCAAAACATTATACGATTCTGTGATTTTAAGACATGCAAGGTTTTGCCCTTTTTCTCTACCAAGAATTCCCCTGATAAATAAGCATCTCTTACTGCAAACAAACCAAAGCATGAGCACACTACAGAGTTTAAGCTTCAGAGCAGTGTGTTTAAGCAAAGACATTTTCTGTGACACAACCAATAATTTCCCTGTGTGACTGTACTACTGTGAGACTAGGACCAATTCCTCCTTGGCAGTACAGTGGAAATCCAAAGCAACTACACAGAAAGCAGAATTCATTTCTCTGCTGTTTAAATGAATGTAAGAGAATCCTTCACTTCTGTTTTACCTGCTAGGAAAGAGAATCAATGTTTGAAGACAGTGTAGCACAGCTGCAGGTAGGCAAATTATTAAAAAAATCCTCTTCAAGTATAGCTAGTATACATACTTCTCTGTTGATATGAGGTGATGATCAGATGCCTCAGACCTTGTAAGAATCAGTAAAGAATGAAGATTTTTTTTAAAAAAAAAAAAAAGAAGAAAATGAGATGCTTAAAGCAATGCAGGTAGCAGCAACCTGACATATATGACTGGATGCTGTGATGCCATGCAAGCAAACCATTCACAACTCTACACTTGCCTCCTCTGTGAATGAATCACATCATTGCACAGCCTGTGTTGATTGTCATATCACCAAGAAGATCCGAGACCCATTGGTCATATCCATCTCATCACATTTATAATGACCAGCCAAAACAGCTTGCCTGAGACAAGAGGCAGTCACTGGGGAGGGAGGAGTAACAACCAAAAATGTGTCAAACATGCTCCTATTACAAGAACACCTGAATACCTCGTTATCACTGCGTGACAGAAAGAGCATGATGCTGTCCATGATGCTTCATAGAGGAAAGGGTAGCAGATGGTTCATTAATGCAAATGGTCCCCAGGGAGGCTGATCTACTTGGTTATTACATATCAGATCTTTCCCTGCAGCCCCTCAATTTAAAGTTTTAAGAGCTGTTTTATATTCTTATTTATATATGAAGAGTAAACAAATCCAAAGTGTTCTACACAGGAGTAACTTCATCTCATGGTCTGCAGTGGTGCTTGCTAAGGAGATTACTGTAGCTTGAAGTGACTGAAGCAACCAATTCTGTCTACTGCAAGCAAAGGTTATTTTGAGTGCTATTTTAATCCCAATTTGAACCTCTTCCTCCCCTCCAAAAAACCTCAGTAAAATAATTCCTTTGGGAATTCAAGTACTAACATTTATCATTTAATTTCAGAAATTAAGGGCTTTAGAAATGGGGGGGGAAGTCTAAAGAGGTCAACCTCAGCATCCAATGTTTCCCTAGTTAAGTGCAACCATAACCGGAGACAATCACAATTCAACAGACTGATCTAGAAAATGAGGGGATGAAGAAAAATGCTTATTCTTCAAGACAATACAGCTACTGTGAGTACTACAGGCAGGAGTTCACAGGGGCTTATGCACAGAAAAAACAAACAACCAAACAAACAAAAAGCCATGGCTTCATATCAACATACATCACTATTGTTCCATAACGCTAGGACACCGTAGCATTGGAACTTGCACAGAGCAGCATATAAGAGACTGAAAAAACAAACATGCTGCTGTCACTGCTTCAAGACGAGGTAGTGCTGCAACAGCTCTTTTACAATCACAGTTATTTAAGACACAGCACTGTCTGCAAACAACAGTAGAAATGGCAAACTTGGGCTTGTTCTCCTAGATTCCAAAAGTGAGTCAAAGTGGCAGACTGTAGGCCTCTTAGTTTTCAATAATGACAGCATGCAATGAAATGCCTGTAGAAAAGAATATGAATTAACTGAAATCCAAAGGTACTGTGAGAGGTCATTCTGTTAAGAAGTTCCAACATTCTCTTTCACCTTGATCAAAGTTGGGCCAAATTTGATGCTAGATCCAACTTCGATACTAGATCAAACTTCATATTTAGACAAAGTTGGTCCTGGACTTCCCTACGTGAGTCTGAATTCTTGCAGGAATGGAGACACCACAACTACTGTAGGCGTGGCTCTAGTGTCTGAACTCCTTCACAGAGAAAACGTTTCTCACAACCTAATTGGGATTTCCCATGTTGCAACCTCTGCCCGTTCCTTCTCACTCTATTACTGTGCAGCTCTAAGAAGAGTATGGCTCTGTCTTCTCTGTAACCTCTCATTATGTGGTTGAAATCAGCTATCAGATCCCATACTTGAACTTTGTGCTTTTCAAATCAAGGAAACCCAGCTCTCAGAGCACCTTCCCTCATTCCACGCTCCCCTGCCCTGATCATTGCTGTGCCTGGACTCACTCCAGTTGGTATATTTCTGCATATATTTCTGGTACTTAGAAGCCCAAAGCTGGACACATCGCTACAAATATGGCCTCACGAATACTGAACAGATGTGTGTAAACAGTTCCTTCAAGCCTGTTGGCTACACATTTGATAACATGGCCCAATACGTAGTTAGTGTTACTTCGTGAAGAGCAAGGGAAAATAGCAGACTGTAGCCCAGCTTGAGGCATTCTCAGCCCAAGCTTGAGAAAATCCTGTGATCTAACTGACAGAGTAATTTTGATAACTTTTAAACTCGAGGAACGTCCTAATGTTTGACCCAACAAGGTTTTACAAAAACGACACCATCTTCCATTCTGAAAACACAGCCTCCCAACTGCTCCAAAAAGCACAGTTGTAGCTGTCTTGACATGGCTAAGTCACTAGCAAGCAGACAGTTTAAAAAAAAAAAAAAGTATTAAGGAGGGATCTGTTTGTGTTTTTTCAAAATAGGTAACACATGGGAAAGAAAACCTTATTCCATCTGTGCCCCAGTTGTCTCACTATATGGACCATCTTGAATTTTTGGCCATCTCTGGCTCTGCCTGCCTGCAGGCTGTGGGTGGGTGAGGTGTTAAACGCGTAGGGTGGGCCTGTCATCTCACAGCTCTACCATGTTGCTACAAAATTTTTGAAGTCTAGATTTACTCGGATTTCACTTGTATTGCTGTTGAAAAGTTAGTCATGGGTTTTTCTTTTACACAGCAGTGGAAGAAAACACTTATTCGTCATATCTTTCCTCTTGAGAAACCTTTATATTTGTAGAATTACGGAGGTTTATTTTAAAAGAAAGCAAGTTTCTGAACAATTTTTAATGCAAAGCATACGGATAAACATTTTTTTAATCTGTATGCCAATTTTCACATTCTGCATTCATCTTCTCTCCTGCTTTCCTTTTCACATTTGCTTTTTCCTCCACAGCACCTCTAGAAAAACAACTATAGCATGGCAAAATTTAAGAAAAAAAAAAACCCTTGGCTACAGTAGTCAAAACACATTCGTAGAGTGATTATTACTATAATGTTATGCCAATTTTTCTGCTGCATTATCATCTATCACATATTTATAGAACCTGTTAAAAACACTATTCCTGTGAATAAAACAATTTGGAAGATGTGGACTCCCTTTGGAAATACAAAAGAGTGAATTTCTTACAAAAGTTTCCTTAGTTTGTTCCTGCACTTTGCCAAGCAAATAAGGAGATGGCAAATAAAGTATTAAGAACAGAAATGTAAGCTTTACAAGAGCACTTCATTTTCTGTGGGCACAAGAGACAGCAGCATAAAGAAAGCAGAGTTCATGGATATGTCATTTCATCAATGACGAAGATATCCTCACAATGCACAAACTAAACTATGAACACACATACAAAAAGTTGTGCATGTTCCTAATCTTTTGTGTATTCAGAAGCGTTTTGTCAGTGTCATTGTGCTTTCTGTGTTAAAGAACGCAATTTAAAGCAATAGGAACAACCTCCTGGTAATTCTGACACACATTATCTACCGAAGACTGATAGAAATCTGTACAACATAGAATAAATCTATCATCCCAATCAAAGCCAAATCAAGTGGGAGAACCTACTACCAGTGCTCCTAAACAGAAACCTCAGATTTTTCTAGAACTACTGCCTCACTGAACGCAATGAAACAATTACTGGGGATACGTTACTTCAGTGCAAGCTTCGTTTCTTCCGTTGATGCTTCTACTACCAGTCCCTGTGAGAGGCAGTGTTTGAAGCTTGACATGAGCCAGCAATGTGCACTCACAGCCCAGAAGGCCAACTGTATCCTGGGCTGCATCAAAAGAAGTGTGGCCAGCAGGTCGAGGGAGATGATTCTGCACCTCTACTCATCTCTTGTGAGACCTCATCTGGAGTATTGTGTCCAGTTCTGGAATCCTCCACATAAGAAGGATATGGAACTGTTGGAACAGGTCCAGAGGAGAGCTACAAAGATGATCAGAGGGCTGGAGCACTTCCTATATGAGAACAGCCTGAAGAAGAGAAGGATCCGAGGAGACCTCATAGTGACTTTTTCAGTACCTGAAGGGGGTGTATAAGAAAGCTGGGGAGGGACTTTTTATAAAGGCATGCAATTATAGGACTAGGGGCAATGGCTATAAATTGGAGAGGGGCAGATTTAGATTAGACTTAAGGAGGAAATTCTTCACGATGAGAGTGGTGAGGCACTGGCACAGGTTGCCCAGGGAAGCTGTGGATGCCCCATCCCTGGAGGTGTTCAAGGCCAGGTTGGATGGGGCTTTGGGCAGCCTGATCTAGTGGGAGGTGTCCCTGCCCACGGCAGGGGAGTTGGAATTAGATGATCTTTAAGTTCCCTTCCAACTCTAACCATTCTATGATTCCATGAATCTACAGAGTGGGAATGAGGAAGGCATCCTGCTGCAGCAAACAAGATGCAATTACATTCCTAAAACAAGACATAGCAGTCAGAGCCAGCAGTAACTTTTAATTTATGCAGCACACACAAGGTGCCACAAGTAAGGACCTGCAATTTCACGCTTTAAGCATAGCAGCGATTTCTGGCAAGTCACACAAACTTCTCTCACTTGGAACAAGTACTGGCTGCACACTGTAAAATGATTAGCTTGTACTCATTGCTTAATAGTTCCTCAAAGCCTGCAAATAGTCTTCTGTTTTAAGCAGTTATGGATGTATTGAAGAAAGATTATCAAGCAAACCAACAAAAAAAATAATACCAAAGCAAAAGAGATAAGCCTTTGGGAGATCTCTTCCATTATGGTGCTTCTGAAGGTCTCAGTCAATGGCACAAACACCTGAAGAAGTTACTGAAGTATCACATTTCAGACAGTACTTTATAACAACTGCATATGTTCTGCACACCTTACTTATGGAAGTATCTTGCATTTATCACAGCAGAGAAGTTTACAAGTACTCATATTAACAGTGGACAAGGTGATTTTTGTCCCAGATAACTCTTGATTTCCCCATCCATATCATGATATCTTACAGAATTTTTGCTAATTTTTTTTTCCAGGCCCTGGGGTTATGTTTGTCATGGACACTTATTTGCTTTTTTAGCTATAGAAGAACTCATCATCTATACAGAAATATAACCATTGTGGTGTGCTCTAGCAGAGAGTTCCATGCTGTAGCTGTTCATTATGCCAGAATACTTTTTTTTGTAGTGGTCAGGTAGGCTTAACATACTTTATATTGCAAAAACATTGCAGTGTTCAGCTACAAGTCACTGGGAGAGGATTTGGTCTCCAAAGCTCATGGCAGAAGTCTATTTCTTCCAACCCACCCATTTCCTGCTTTCACCCTTGTTCCTTCCAAGCAGAATACCGATGCTCCCCCCACCTTCCAGTGCATACTTTTAATCTAAGAATGTCACAACAGTGTCCTATTTAAATATTAGATCTGCTATCAACCAAGCATGGCCCAAGCCAGTGTAATTTAAAGTAATTACACTTTTCCTAATTTGACTGATCAAAAATCTTTAAGTTTCCACAAAAAAAGTCTTGAACACACCTAGCTTGCATCAATTATTCTATAACTAATTCCTTATTGCAGCATGGAGATTTCATTCAAAATTACCACCTAGTATAGTTTTCAAAATATTTCTCAAATAATAGACCACTATTTATCTATGTGGGATTCATGCTGAAGATTTAAGGATTGTCCTCTTCTATGGGAGACAAATAATGAGCTTTTTGCTGTTGTGAAGATGAGTGTGAACCACTGGATGTTTGCTAGACAGTAAAATTTGTTATTGCCAAAAAATCACGCCAAGCTTTTCTCCAGAAATTCACCGATTTCTCCATATGCATATGGAACCAAGATCGCACACAGGAAAGCAAGCAAATGAGAAACTATGCAAGTTCCTGTGATATTCTGCAGTAACTCAGCCTATTGAACCATGCTGGGAAGTATCAGAAAAAAATGCAGCTGCCAGAACCAGCAGTACGGCTGCTCGCAAAGGTTTCAATAAGTGAAGAGCAATCTAAAGCTTTTTGGATTGTGGTGCTATGAAATGTCATTTTGTAGGTTATACGAACATCACCAATTTCTTCCAAGGGAAGGTATGCATTTTCTAACCAAAGAAGTTTGTCTGAAAAACATCTAAAGGCTAATATACTCAGGGATATAGAATTAGCACAATGAAGAATAAAGCTGCTGGACTCCTGCAGCAAAGAAAAGTATATCTCTGTGAACATGTTAACAGAAGTAGCAATAACAGCGCAAATGTGGTGACATAGCTCCAGTGCAGGTTGGGAAGATAGAGCAGGAAGCCTAGAGACTGCTCCACTGACAACAACGTGAGTCAGGACTTGATTTCCCATATTTGCCACTGTAGCGTCATCCACACTACGATGGATAGGTAGCCACCATTGATTACAGCATGAAACACCCCTGTGGCGAATAGAGAATGTCTCTTAGAAGCTTAGATCCTTAGAGTTGGGAATATGAGTACTGAGGTCTGTAGAAGAGTTCCTGTCGTCTCTGCAGCTCCACTGAACTGTTCAGATTCTCAGTGGTTTTGTGGTCTGGGCTGAGACTAAAACTCGATGCAGCACAAGTGGAGCACCCGAGCACACTGCAGTGGGATTACTGCTGTTTGTGCCTGTCTGAGTTGCTGAGGGGGAAAGGCTACTGTTTCTAAAGGGACAGGTTGTCATGCTTGACATTTCTGAAGTGCTCTGTAGCTTATGTCAAGTCTCTCACAGAATGTTCCGTTCATGTCAGACAATAAGCCCAACCACTTAGTTCACCAGAGGATGCTCATGGTTGAAAATTATTCCTTCACTTGTAAGAATTGTAATTTCCTGAAATAACAGATAATAATATGCCTATTTAAAATTAAAAAGTCTCCAGCTGCTAGCTCTGGATAGGTGATCTTTGAAGGATAAGAAGTTGTCTTGAAAGTAAAACAGCAGTAGAGAATGTTTTAGTAGAGAGTATTTGTTCTGCTACACCCAGAGTTACTGGGCTGATAAAAATGTTGGTATTGTTGGCGTGTTACTTAAGTGTTGCATACCTTCAGCTGAGTGTATGCATAAAGTTGAATACTTACAAAACTATATGATTTTATGCCATATACATTAAATAAATTAAAAAAGGATCATAACTGTTATTTCTGTGTAGACTTTTCTGAAATTTAAAGAAACACAATTAAATCATTCTAGAGGGATGCTACAGAAGTATTTAAGCTGCTGAGATGTGCTGCAGAATCTAACCGAGAAGAGGAAAAATATCACAAAAAAAGCTCAAATGTCACAGAATTTCATTAGAATGGAAAGCAGTGCACATCTTCAGTCTAAGTTTCTATTATATTTGCTATAAACTCTCTGTACACAATAACTCTGACACAGGCTGCCATTCTCAAGTCCACCTGTGGTTAAGTTGCTGGTGTCCACACTTAATAACCCTCTTAGAAATTAAAACATTCCAGAAAAAGAGAAGGCCTAACGAGCAACTAAGAATTTGCTTTAGTAACCCTGAATCTAAACATTAACTCATTTAACAACAGAGCAAAGGAATACCTCAGCTATTATTCATTACTAGACTGTAACAATATAACTGCTTACTTCCTTTTTTTTTGTTTAGAAAAAAATATACTGAGAACTTGTTTACTCCAGAAAATAACAGATATACTGTATTTATGTAAAACAATTCTTCAGTAATGGGTAAGCTTACTCCAGAAGGGTAGTGTTTTTTTCCCTTTTAGCTACTTTTGCTTCAAAGAGAATTAACTGCAAAATATTCAGCTACTGCTTTAAAATTATTAATCTCATTGCAAAGCCTCTTCTGTTTGTTTTTGTAACTCAAAATTATTTTTACAAATCACCTATTCTGTAGCAGCTATGAATGATTGTCCCGTGCAGGTTCAGGACACACACGCAGTACAGCATAGTGGCCTACATCTGTTTGATAAATTCAGATAAGTCAGCTCCAATTCATGTTTGACTGCCAGTTCCATTTAAATGTTGAATTCAAGAATGAAGAAAAATCAAATGGTTTGACCCCAGTCAATACTTTGCCAAATCCAGTTTTCTACCAACAGGCATTTTGCATGCATACAGTGGGAAAAAAAGAAAATCCTTCTAGTGACGAGCAAACGAAGGAAAATAAGCTAATTTATCCTAAACTACCAGTTCTCTGAAGCTATGAGGGCACAACAAGGGCCGGGTTGCTCCTTTCAGCAGACATCACATTTTTACACTCTTTTCTTTGCACCATCCCTCAATAGGGAGAGGCCATGGAAGAGCATGGACCAACCCTTGCCTGACAACACTGCTCCCACAACCCTCTAATGCCATGAGGATTGCATGGTCACCCCATAAGTGGGGACATGAACCCATCACGGGGCTACCAATGGAGAAAAGACACCAGTGATCTAGGGTTGGTTCCAGCACTGCCTCTGTGGGTTTCCCCTACATGCAGAGGGCACAGAGCCTTTCCTAGTAGGAAGTGGAAGCCCACACCCAGACATTTCATCCAGAGAGGCTAACGGAGGGAAGTGGGTTCATGTGCATCTGCAGAACAAGTTCCGTCATAGATTAAGGAAAATGAATATTGTGTTAATCAAGTCTTTTTGATCCTGTGCTGGGTTGACCCTGGCTGGATGTCAGGTGCTCACGAAGACACTCTATCACTGTCCTCCTCAACTGGACAGGGGAGGGAAAATATAACAAAAGGCTCATGGGTGAAGTTAAGGATAGGGAGAGATCACTCACAAATTACCATCACAGGAAAAAGACTTTTGGGGGGAAAATTAATTTAATTTATTATCAATCAAATCATAATATAGTGGTGGGAAATAAAAACAAATCTTAAAACACCTGTCTGTATTTATAACATAACATAACATAACACTGAACTACATCAGTAAAAAGAACACTCACATTTAAACGATATGAGGATTTTTTCCAGACAAGAAAAAGCATGTTTGGAATATCTTCTTCATGAGAGCTCTTAGTAGAAAAATTAGCATTTAGCAGATTCAATTATTTTTACACATAATAGAGCATGCTAGAAGTAGGAATACTAACGCAATTATTTTCAGGGAGAGAAGAAATATCCCTAGACACTTGTTATATATTTTTAATAGAAGAGATAGGAAGTACATGCTGCAAAGCATAATGCCATCACTAAATGGTCTAATTAGGAAAAAAATCTCCTCATCTTTGCAATTGCTCAATAGTTGTCCTCAGGGGTGGTTTTTGTCCCCTTCTCAGAAAGGAAAGCTTCCAGTCATGCACAAATAGAAAGTGCAGACCTGAGTGAACCACTGTAATTCCCAAAGTACTTCCCCAGGGCAAATTATATCTAGTACGGAAGCTGTAGGTAATTTCCATAAATTACCAAGAAAGTTCCATCTTCCATTTCACTCATCACACCCAGCTGTGTTGTCACAGAGGAGTGGTTTATCTGGGGCAGAGAAGCAAGGCTGTGCTTCTATTTATTTTCTAAAATGAACAAAATCTGCTTAGAGATGTTAAGCCCCCCCCAAAAAAATGAGAAAAAAAAAATCATCTCCATAATGCTATTCAAGTAGTGCTGCCTCTAACTCTACCTCCACCATCACCAACATGAGAACACCCAATCATTCTCTTCCACACTCAAGAAGCTTGTTGCAGAGACAGACCCCTGCAGATTAGTAATCCCTCATCTTCTCATGGAAACAGATCAGTTGCCGCAGTCCTGCCATCCAGATCAGTCTCAGCATGTGCCTCCTAACAGCTCTTCAAACACCAACAGAATTCCTACTTCTCATTTTTAACACAGCCATTCACAAAAACCCACCTCTGACTCCACTCATACCTACCCCATAAATTCTGTCATGCAATTTGGGTCCAAAGTACTGACTGCAGAAGCGTGGATTTAAGCAACAGGAAAAGAGGCCATGTAGGGCATAAATACATACTGCCTTTTGAACATTCCATTTCAAATTTATGACAAATCCACAAGATCTCCAGTCTATTCAGTCTGCCCTTCCCCCACCACACGAGTTACAACAGCCATCTCTTACTATGCTCAGATGCTGGAAGTCTCCACTCCTGCGTTCCTAGATTAAAGGTCCAACTCAGCTTAGGTAAACCGATTTGCTTAAAATAAATGCAATAACAGACTCATATCATCTTAGAATCTCCCTAAGTCAAACGTGCACTGGTGACAGAAAACAGGAATACATAAAGGATCAGTTTTAAAGAAATGCATAGGTAAATAATTCATAGAGAATGAATAGAAGTTTGTTTCCAAGATTACAATGTGGCTGTACAAGGAGGCTAATAGTATTGGATACTGTGAATTAGAAGTTTCACACACCACTTTACAGCAGTTAAATGAAGTCAGTAGAGATTGCCAGCTTTCCCATCAGCAGAAATGTGCAGTACAATCCTTGCACTGGACATAGTCATGTCAGTAAGAGAGTTTTGTAAGCTTAGAGCTTGTGCTCACTTCTTACTGGATTAAGGTGTCTTTATATCAATACAGCTACTAGAGAATGAGAACAACTTCAGAAAAGAAGAGCTAATTAATGTAAGTGGCACAATATTTGTATCACCTAGGAGCACTGCAGCTGTGGTGCTTCCTTGTTAATTCTATACCAGCTGTACCAGGTTCTAGCAGAGTCTTCCAAACCCACACAGGAACAGAAGAGACCCATCAGCCTGCAGAGGTAGCAAAAGAGACCTTTATGCCAAGAGATGGTTCTCTGCCAAGTCAGCAGCTGCCTGACTAAAGCTAGGCAGGCCTAGCAACCTACACCCATAAACACATTTCAGTTGGGTTTTTCAGCTGCCCTTGTGTGGGCTGTAACTGGATGCTCTGTCCTGACCAGCCTCTACTCAAGATGATGCCCTTATTAGGAGCAGGACACTTCATAGGTCACATAAGGCCTGCTGTGATGTCAGTGACAAGTTCAGTTTAACCAGCTATGAGGAAAACTCTCATAGCCAAGCAACAGACCCCTGAAGGGGAATTACTCAAAACAGAGGTGGCAGCAGCATAGACTCAGCCTCTTTTCCAAATACACCAGATGGAACCCACAGTGATTTCCAAGCTGTAGTTTTGAGCATCAACATAATCCTCAGAAAGACCTTAGTTTGTCTGGTCCTATATCTGCATGATTTTGATAGACCTGAAAGTCAAATATTTTGAGCCACAATCAATCAGTGATTCAGAAACACATAAATGACCTTCAAAAGTATCAATTTTTTCCCCCTTCTAAGAGTATCAGGGTAGTATCAACAAACAGCAAGATATCAAGTAAATAACCAGTCTCGTGGGGATTTATCTTCAGTCATATCTACGTTGTTGTGTACTCTGGGGCTATGTTCAAGATACAGCTTTTCATATTCAAGTGTAATGCTTTTGGTTTCTTCTAATGTTACCTGTGACCACAGTTTACTTTTTATATATTTCCGTAAGTATAGAATTGTCATATGTGCAAACTGTTCAGAAAAATTCATTTTAGTAGCAATGGAGTCGTAGATAGGCTGTAGGAAAACTTGTTAAATAACATAAAAGAAAATTGTATTACTCCTTTGAAGTACTACATTCTTATGTGGAATCACTATCTAGAAGTGTATTTTGCTTAGTAGATTTTGAGAAGGGTATTATTTTCTGAAGTGCCCAAGAGATTTAACAACACACACCTGCAGTTTTAGTAGATAACACAGCTGATCGGTTTAACCACTCTTCTGTTTCATTCTCTTAAACGTTTTATAAATCTCCATATAGGAATGAGATGTCTTCTGACTTTAGACACGTAAAAGTTGACATCTTTTTAACTGCTTCAGGAAGTGACAGACATTCCTCAGAAGGAATTTATCCCTCTTGTTCTCATATTGATCTCAGGATATCCTGTGGTTGGGCAAAAATTCTTTCCTAGACTTATGTGCACAGCAAACAAGAAACTTAACTGCACACATTTGCCTACTTTATTTGAGCGAGGCCAAAAGACCCTTCAGCTAAGGTTCAAATACATGTGTTTTTCATATAAAGTACAGCTGTTCTGCATTGCATACAATGCATCACTTCTGCTGCTGTTTTCTGCCATTTTCCTACAAGATACTGGAAAGAGGGGCCAGATATGTTACCTTGCTCTACAACTACAACTGCTTTTACACTCACCTTAGACCTCTTGCATCAGCATACCTCCCTCTGATTACAGGACACTTGCATCTGTGGCTGGACAAGAAATGTCATCTTAATGCACTCCGTGCCACTCCATGCTGTTTGCCTCCTATGCCAGAGTTTGGAATACAAACATCAGCAAACAAATATAACTAACAAACTTTTTTGATTTTGAAAGGCTTTTGTTGTAAGAAAAACTCCACTCCACAACAGGGAGTGCCTATAAACAATGCTCCAATAATCCCCATCCCTTCAAGACACTTTCACATTCTTCTGCTGGTATATATTGACTTTAATTCCACCTGCTTATCCCTGAACAGTCCCTCCAACTAATTTGGGCAGACAGCTTTGTTGACCTCTACACAGTAATGGACAAGTCGAGATACTGTTGGACTTCAGAAAAGTCAGCTACTGCTCAAAAGTCCCTGACAATGTGGATCATCTCTCTGAAAGGAGTGGGGAAATCTCTGCAGCATCCTGATGTATTGCCACTGAATGTTAATTTGCTTTGGGACCTGTAAACCATCTAGAAGCAGAATATGATTACTGAGATGAGACACCCTAATGCAATATATCTATCACCATTTATTGCTGTGGTTACGGCTATTAAAAGCCACAATAAGACACTTAAAACCAGAAAAAAAGAAACTAAGGATTGCCTTATCTTTTTTCTACCTGCCACAAAAAAAAAAAGTTCAAAGTAATCTGGAAATTAGCATTATTAGTCCTTCAGAGGCAAGAAGCATTTTATCACTCAGCATCATTATGAATGCTAGCAGAGACAGAGTATAGTGAAGCTCAATGGGGAGGAAAAAAATGATTTCTTAAAAAAAAAAAAAAAGAGCAGAGGCACTTACATTCAATTTAAAACTTAGTTATTCCTATGCATAAAGTAGCAGATATGCACTGGCTAAAATTGACCTCGCATCTTTTAATGCATAAACCAGTACTGAAGCCTGCACTGTAGTCAGACAGTTACAACTGGTGACTTGAACCATTACATTTAAACACTCGATAGTCAGATTTGGTATATGGTCTCAGACCTCTCTTCTCCCTCCTCTGCCAAAGTAGCACCCCTATAAGTGGATGCGTTTGGCAGGTCAACAGCCCTGCTGGGTGCCTGTATCCACCACTTCCCTTCAGGGTGCCAAAAAGACCCTAGCGACTCTAAAGATGCCCCCAACCGCAGCATAGCACAAGGGAACTTCTCACCATGCAGCCTTGACCAGGTCTGCAAGACCGAGGAATTAATTTACCTATGAACTTGGGAATTAGCTGCTACTTGATAGGAAAGCAACATCAGTGACTCAGAAGTTCTGTTGTCAAGCAACAGGAGAAGGAAAGTGGTTGACAGAAGAAAAACCTCTGGCACTTTGTGTTCCCTAAAACATGATTTGTTTTTCAAGGTCATGACTGAGATGTGGCCTCTCCTCCCACATTCTGTCTCTCTGAAAAAAAAAAATAAATATAATAATACGTTATTCTCACACAGCAAGGATCTGCTACAATTTATGTTTGTTTCCGTGTACCAGGATACGACAGAATAAATGATGGGCTCACTCACTGTCAGTATTTCATGTTATTTCACAGTTAACATATACATCAAGCTTCTATACACCTAGCTGCTTGATCTAAGTGCCCAGAGTTTTATTTTCAGCCTGCCTAATACTCTTTCTGATGGTTAGCGATATAGAGTACAGAATTTTCTATTTAAGATTTTAAGTCCTCGTGACTGATTGAAGTCTGCCAAGAAAAACAGTTGAGATAATATTTTAACAAGATTAATCTTAGATTCATTTATATAAAACAGTAGCAACAACAGAAATGCATGCAAGACTGGAAGGCAAAAGCAAGCCTCAAATAAAGGACACTGCCAAGATTTAGCAATGACATTAGAGATACAATATAGCAGGAAAAAACAACCAAAGCATATAACGACCTGCCACACACTCACCTTCTACCAGACACTCTAGGAACAAAACACAATCGCAGAAGACCCTTCTAATGGCTCTTAAGCCCTCTACATAGTCAATGCAATATAAAATCTAAAAAAAAACTGGGGGTCCCCTCTATAAATAATTACTCATAGATATTCTCCTTTTTTCTGTTCTCCTGCTTACCTCAGTGTCAATCTAAAAACTCTTTTCTGGAATATGGAAAACATTGCTGGAGTTTTTAAAAGAAAGCCCAAAAAGTAGGTATAGTTCAGTCTTAAACTTGGTGAAGTCTAAAAGCCAAGGAGAGGTAGGCTTCACACGGCTCATGTTTGACATCTTCAGAAGACAAGGTAGTTGAGTGGTCTATGGCCAGATATTCTCTGTTACAGAAGAAAACATTTTTTTCCATCCCTTCTCCCCCCCAAAAAACCCTAAAACCTGAGATGAAATATGAAGATGAGAAAATAATAAAACTAAAGCTATTTCTTTAAAGATGTCTAGGAACATATATGTAGGTTATCATCCTCTACTCTCTCTTGAATTGGCCTGAATAGTAATTCTAATGTTTGGAAAAACCCTAACGATACCAATTAAGTTATTTACCCAAGAACAGAGTTTGCTCACTAGACCTCCATAATATGATATTACCACCACTTCAAATGCTTTTAATTTAATTAATTTTTACACACCAGAATTGTTATTAAAATACCAGACTTGAATCACTTGTTCCTTGGGAGCATCTATAAGGATGCATACCTCTTTACAATATCCCCAATTAAAATATCTGAGCTATTCACGACTCAAGTCAAGACTTGACCCAGTTGACCAGGAGCTTTAGCGTCATGATTGAGGGTCATTCTTTGATGTAGCTGTAACAAGACTGTCTCTTCTCCTGGGTGGAACAAGAAAACACCACCACTTTCCAGGAAAAGAAAAGCCACGGGAGGTGGCAAGAGGAGGAGAAGGCTTGCTCAGGTATTTACCCAGCAGCTAGACTGCATCTGCTTGGGCAAGTGCACTACATCAAGGCCTCTGGTGAGGCAGGCTCTCCACTGCAAACGACTCCTGATGTCAGGATGCTATGGAGGAATTTGCAGGCATTCACATCTCTCAGATTTTCTGCTTGAAGCTGTCATAAACTGAAGTAGACTCCAGAGTCACCCATACCAGTTTTTCCAGATTCATTTATAACTATGCAGTCAGGAACTTTCAACTTCCTTTAAAAAAAAAAAAAGGAAAAGGAGATGATCTGATAGGAATGTTTCCAGGTTTAAAATGAACTTGAGGGTTTATAGTCATATCTGGGGTCAAAAATCTTAATACTGCATTCCTGAAACACTCTAGTGACCTGCCACAGCAGTGAGAAATGCGGCATCTTGTAACACAGTTGGCTGACCCCCAGCTGCTCTCCATCTGAGAAGCCCATTGCCACACAGCAGAATAGGCACAGGCTCATCCCAGCATTTTCTAAAGGATTTCCAAAGGATTGGTCCAGGAACCAGGAATC
Source organism: Cuculus canorus (assembly GCF_017976375.1). Classification (NCBI taxonomy): domain Eukaryota; kingdom Metazoa; phylum Chordata; class Aves; order Cuculiformes; family Cuculidae; genus Cuculus; species Cuculus canorus. Next base: position 107,623,126 of record NC_071402.1, on the reverse strand, counting down.
TTTCTACACCATACAGCACTCCCTGTGATTTGACAGGTGTTTGTAGGCCCACTTACGAACGTGGGCACCACACGTGTAGACCAAGATTAACTCCAGTTCTGAGCTGAGCATAGTGGCCACGAGATGGAGATAAAAGAAAGGAAAGGTTACAGCCCAGTAGTAATAATAGAGAGAGAGGGGAGATGTGCTTCTTCAGGAGCTTCAAAGGACAAGTCTGGTTTTGTGGAAATTATGCATTGTTTCTACAGGCAGGTGCTCTTATTTATCTATAGAGTTCTAGAGGAGTGACATTAAGAAATGCCCCCCCTTCGTTGGGAGGTTTTCAACATGCAGAGAAAATGAGGGATTTGGGGCAGGGGGAAGAATTTGTACGACAACTCTGTAACACAGGCTGGCAGCATACTGCATGCTGTACTCATCCAGCAGCACTAACCTGTCCTTTCCTGGCAACTTCAGTACATATCCTGTCTGCTAACAGTCCTGGGAGCTACAATAAAAGCAGTGCAATTAAGCATCATTTGCTGCTTGGGCGTTCTTTTGAAGACAGTGACTGTATTCTTTGAGTCATTGACACTAAACATTTGGTGCGTTTTATTTTTGAACACAGCTGAGCAAAACAAAAGCCATTACTGAAGCAAAAAAAAAAAATCAATTCATATGCACATTTCTTCCACTTTGCTACTGATTGTTTCCAAATGTCAAGCCTAAACATCTCCAACTTTGTTATTAGACATATTTAGACAGACAAAAAAGTTACACCAGCCTTTTAGATTCCACCCCCACGGTTTGAGTGGAAGAGGATTTTATTCATGTAAATCTTATTTGCATACACAAACAAGGTTAAGGATCCTTCAGTCAGTGTTTGTCCTTCTCCAGACCATCACAAGATGGGGGTTTCTGTTTGTTTGTTTGTAATACAGAACTCATTACACTCAGAGAGCAGATGTGTCAGGCTAAACACTTCAGATCCTTCCCCAAACAAGAACCTATTGCAGCAAGGTGGGCGGGTTGGTGGACATTGCAGGAGTACAACATAATCCTGCTGATAGTCCTGCCAGAATGATTGATTATTAGTGCTTTCAAAAAAAAATGACAAACAGCTGTGTTTTTCAAGCCCTTGAAGACTGTAACTCACTGCTTCTGTTTCTTCTGTGGTAACAACATGAAATAGTATTAATAATACAATTTAATGGCTAAATAACAGCAGCACTCCAGCTAATGTGCTAGCCATGTCCCCATTAGCCAGAAGTTGTGGTGTACCAAAAGGTCGTTCAAATTTGGGCAATCATTTCTAAATGTTATTCTAGCTTCAAATGATGGCAGAGATTACTAATTATCTAGTCTACATCTGATGGCGAAGAATTTATTACTCTTTTCTAAAGTAAGTGATCCTATTGCTATCAGGTCTGGCTGGGATAGAGTTGATTTTCTTAATTTGTATGGTTCTGTGTTTCAGATTAGCAACCAAAACAGTGCTGACAACACAGTAATGTTTCAGCTGTAGCTGAGCAGTATTTGCATAGCATCAGAACCTTCTCTCTTTCTCACTCTGCCCTGGGCAACCTGTTCCAGTGCCTCACCACCCTCATTTTGAAGGATTTCTTCCTATATGTCTAACCCATACCTTCCCCCTTCCAACTTCAAGGCATTACCCATCACCCTGCCACTACATGCCCTTGTAAAATGTCTCTCCCCGGCTTTCTTGTAGACATAGTTATAACCTACAAGAAGATATAAGCCATTGCCTCTCCTTCCCTCTTTATTTTTGTTTAAAACTAAAACGAGCTGGTTTTAATGTGGACTTAGCCTTTCAGAACAAGAACACTTATCAGCTGCCATTGACAGTGTTTTGTATTTACTTTGGATATCTTTTGTCTAGAATTAGAAGCGGTGTTTTCCTTGTTAACAGATCACTTTGTAAGTAATTGATAAAATTGCTAATTGCTCAACTGTTTTCCCTTGGCTCTTTACAGCCAAGGCAACCATACACAGTTTATATATTTGTAGGCTTAACAGCAAGTGTTCAGTCAGATCATTGCAAGTTCACCTTCACTTTCCCGCCAGTAACAAACCCCCCCAAAAATCTGTATATGTGCTCACAAACATGAAAGCAAGCATTTTCCAAAACCCTTACAAAACATCAAGCGATGCAAATGAGGTTAGTACGCTTCAAAATTCACTTGTTTGATGCACAAATGTTACCAAGCTTGCTGGATAGAGTCAATGTTTCGAGTATGGATTATCTTGCTTTAACGTCACTGGAACCTTAATAAGTGCTTGTTTTTTTATAGTCTGAAGTGAAAGTTTGTCCTCAGACCATGACCTTGGCAAGAGATGGTCATCTAACACTCTGCTCCAAACACTGACCCCACTGAATTTATTAGGTAAATTCCTGCTGTTTTCAACGCAGCCTGAATCTCACCCCAACCCAAGTCCTGCAGCTCAGGGCTGTCAGTGGACTATGTCTGGGGAGCAACATTTATCACCTCCAGCTCTTCCATTTTGCTGTAGATTAACACCAGGAGAAAAATGGGCAACAAGAGCGACTGTGCAATGTTTCTTCACGTACCCCAAGTTCACAGTGCTCACATACAGGATTGTGCCAACCAGCTACAGGAGCCAGAGATCCAGCATTTGCTTGTGGCTGTTGCTGTGATAACCTCCAGCAGAAGGGACACAAGCGCTACAGGCAGTAGCATCTTCTCCCACTGCTGATGAACCCAACAGAATCCTCAGAGCAACAAAACACGTACCGTCCAGATGGAAGAGAAGGCAACAGCCACTGAGACACTAAAATAGAAAGACAAATACTTGAAGACTGTATATGCTTGGATCTGTCAAAACCAAAAAAGCCAGGATAGAAGAGAAGAAAGAAGCTATAAGATAAACTTCTTCTTCTTCAGGAACCCTTGCTCTGCAGGCATTCTCAGGGAAGTTGGTTTTGCATGGAAAAGAACATGTATGAGTAACATGCTGATACACACAAACTTTCTCCAGAGACCAGAGTTAAGCCTGTGGAAGCTGGTTGATTTCTGTCTGTGTTTGTTTTAGGAATACTGAGAAAGTGTAAAAATTCCTTACTTTTTGGGAAGCTGGTTATAAGCATCAAAATTTTCAGTGCAACTATGATGTTATTTTTTATTTCCTTCAAGGCATTTTGTTCTCAAGTTTTTGCCAACACCTGTACTACCATACTTCAAACAGAGTCAAGAACATTAGATTAAACTGGAAGATTTCAGTCTATTGTGATAACAGACTACATAATTGCAAATCAAGATCAAAGATCTCTTCTTAGCACTCTTGTAAAAAACCAAAGCAGTGCCATACATCAGATTTGCTTCTCACCTTGCACTAGCAATGCTCACATTTTCAGAAGTCTGTCTTAAATTCCAATTCCTTTCACCAAAGCAGGATGATAACTTTTGTGTGTTCAGAATAAAACTGTCCATAAGAAAGCACTTAAGAAGGGTCAGTGTCTAAGCCCACTGTACCTGCATGAGGAACAACAGACTGCCAGGCTCTGCAGATGATAGTTTTGTACCATCCAGAATTTTCACATGGAAGAAAAAATCTGTCTGTCTGAGAAAAAATGGAAATTGTATTTAATTACACTCATTAATAATAAAATTAATTATCTCTATTGGCCAGCTTAGTGCCGATTCTGTGTTCTAGTCTTGAAGTAGAGGCACAGAATCAAAGGAATCTTATAAATGCAAGCAAGTAAATTTTACCCTTGCACAGAGGCAACAGGAGCCAGATTCTCATCTCCCTTCCAGGATAACATTACAAAATTCTGCTGTTACAAGGAATTCCTCTTTTATAGAGGATGTCAAATGGCACAGTGGTGGTCTGCCTTCAAGAGTGGCACAGGCTGGCCCATTTGGTCTCCCATAGGGCCTTCTGGCCCCAAAGCATACCCATGAAAGGATTCAAATCTGGGCGAGTCTTGCATTACCACCTGTGGGAACAGCCCCTTTTGTGCCACCACGCAACCACATCCAGACAGGTGCGCAGACCAGCAGCACACCAGGGAACAACTGAAGAACACATGAGCAGCATTCAAGCTCATTCAGTTAGCAGTACAGGTATAGTCTGAGAACACCTGGGGACTTTGCACGAGAAAGTACAGCACTGACAAAGCCTTGAACGCTGAATTAGATACTGCACATAGACTCTACTGTGGCTGTCACACAGCAAAAAACCTCTGAAAGGGACAGATCCCTCTGCCCATGCAAAACGAGCATCACCAGCAGCTTTGTTTCTCCTCCGGGCACTTGGAACAGCACAAAAGAAACAACAGAAATCAAGATCTGGCTGATTATACACAGAGCACAGGAGAACAACTTACAGTGAAACATGCAGTTCTATTCAAGATTTAGGAAAATTCTGGAAGGGATGCAAACTGATGGAGGATTCAACTTTATGTGCACTTGTTTGTTGGAGCTACATGTATTCACATTTACAGTTAGTAATTACTATCAAGTTCCCTTTAAGGCCACTGCAATAAGATGAGTGCTTAATTATAGCTCAGCACAACAATCTTTTTAGTTATGCCTCAGGTTGTAAAAATCCCAGTGTCAGGCTTTCATGTAATTATGCCCTCAATAAGGAAATGTGAGTCACAAGTGTTGACAGCAACTACAAAATAGCAGGTTCCTCTTTGTGGTGACAAGGGCCAGCACAGCAGAAAGACCTCCATAACTTAGGGGAAGGTACAGAAATGGATGAGAAAATGCAGACACAGATGTAAGCCTGTAACCTTCCTCTACAGTCTCACAAATTCCGCTCAAACACTTTAAGGAAACATGAAAATCCAGCACAGTAAGAAAATCTTCATCCTCAACCTGTCACTCCCTAACATTTATTCCCAACAGTGAAAGCCCACGCAGTTACAGGTGACTGCACTGGTAAGAAGTGATGATGGAAGCAGGTGAGGAGTCTGGCTGCCTCTTAGCGAGCACACCAGAAGAGAGATTTGCCCGAGACAACTTGCAAGAGGCACAACACAAAGAACCACTGTAGTAAGTTAGCCCAAAGGTCTCTTCAGCTCAGCACACTTCAGCAGCACAGCCCTCCCAAAATGGGCAATAACAGCAAGCGGTACAGCTATCATTTTCTCAGAATAGCTTTCCAGCAGCCAATGTGCTTTTCTCTCCTGCAAGAAACTACTTTGAAAACAAATTCCAGAAGTGAAATAAATTACGATGGGCCTTATTTACTCAGGAAAGAGACTGAAACTTTTGCTTACAAAAATGAAGAGTGCAAATGATACTTTTGTATTGACACTAAACACACACAGCCTACAGATCTGTCTACTCTCCTAAACCTCCATCAGAATAGAGGATAATTTCCTATCATAGAAACTCAAAATACATTAGTTTGGAGCTGCTGAAACTGAATATCTATAGGTTAGTCATCCAACCAGCCAGGTCATCTTGTGATCCTTGGGCCTTGAGAGGAAATATTTGAACATCAACAAGCCATGAATAGAATTCTGCTGCACAGATAATGAGCAAAGTGCTATTTGAACATTTAGTAGGGTGAAATACTCTTGTGGTTGTTGTTTTGGCTCACCAACAGGAAAAAAAAAAACCCCACACAACTGTCACAATTACATTGAAAGGAATTTTGCTATTCCTTTCCTCTAAGTTTTAAATCCTAGAAATAAATTCAAACATTTAGACTACAATTCCTCTGAAAATTGTCAATGTAGAGCTGTGTGAGTTTTGTGGTTATTGTGTCTTTTTAGAATACAATGCACAGAGAAGATAAATATAGATCTCAGCCAAAGGGTAAATAAGTCACAAAATGCATAATTAAAGCATCTGCCACCTTTATAGCCTAACCTTAATTCCACACCATTACATACTGACAATAGTCACTGGTAACGTCTGGATATCTTCTGCAAGCTTGAATTCACCATCAAGAAAAAAAACATGTTTTACAGATAAGACATTAGAATTATTGCTCTTGAGCAATAAATAGACCTCCCTCACTGTCTATTTCTGCTCAGTGCTGAGCAAGAAGTATTTCCACTGTAGTCCAGGGTCACCAAGTCACATATACACAGATTTGTCATAATATCCCCGATTCCATGAAGGGCTATATGACCTGGTAGATGGAGTACCTGAATAAAACAAGGGAGAACCAATTCCTCTGTCCATCCACCACAAACCTCAGCCAAAGTGCTTTAGTCCTAAGGCCCAGGACATGTATACCTGCTACCATCCATCCGGCTGCCTCCTTAAGGTGCAGTACCTCTTTCCCTTTCAGCTGGGTGCTGTATTTTTATCTCCTCATCCATCAAATTGGCATAATTACTTTACTTTCCTTGGAAAGTATTCCAATATCTAGTTATTGCTAAAAAATAAGATCTATTCTGTAGTCTATATAAAAGTACGAATATATCGTTCCTTAAAACACTACCCTGGAATGAAAGTGAGATCACAGTTGCAGCATAGGACTGTGTGACAGACTACAAGCCTGCTGTGCCAGGTCGCATGGTCTGACATGTGTCAAGGCAAGCACTCCATGCCCCCAAGCCTATCCTGCCCTCGCAGCAAGCATTTTCCAAGATCTCTGTCTTGAGAGCTGGAGACAAGGAAAAAGACACCATGAAACACAAACAGTATCCTGAATGGCTGTTGGACCTTGGGAACACTCTTCTCTGGGAATAACAGGCAGCCCATATAGTGTGAAACCACATACTGTGCTGACTGCCATCTTGCATGCAAAACAGGTGCAGTTGTATTTGGGTCAATGCAGTACCCAAAGTAACCAATCCAGCACTACCACTAACTAAGCACGCTTGGTTACGGTGTTGCTACTGCATACAGAGCCGGTTCAAGCCTCTCAAGACTTGAAAGACAGACTTCCCTAAAACAGTATTTATCCCCAGGCTCCAACCTATCCAAGTAAGGTAGTGCCAACTCTTCCAATAGGTTTCATAATACTATCTTTTATAATCTGTGGGTTTATACTCCAATATTTTGAGATCTCTGTGCTAAGCTAGAGATCTTGATTTTCCCAAACATGATTTAAAAAAAAAAGACAAACAATGAGCAAACTCCCCCTCCTCCGAATAACACAAGACAGAAAAAAAACCCAAAAAACACATAAACACAAAAAAATTCTGCCATCATATTGATACACCAGGACTAATCTAAATTGCTTTACCTCCACTCTAGAAGCAGGCTGCAAGAACTGGCTGCTCCTCAGGTGATGGGAATCTCCAGGGCAGCAGTACCTCTCTGACCTCCCCAATAAGGCAGTGGGGCAGCTCCAGAGGTGTGTACAAGCCCCCCAAAACAGGCAAGCCCATGGGGACAGCACAGGTCCAACAGTAAGCCAGGAAGCTAAGCCAGGATCATGTCCAGTGAGTGCAGCCAACGTCAGGCACAATACCATGGTAGTCAAACAAGTCCACAGTGACAAGAGAGCAAATAAAGACTCAATACACTGGGAACTGGGATGTGGAGCAACAAAGAGCAACGCTCCTACAACGCTGCTCAGGGAAAAGATATTAGCCCCCAGCTGAGCTTAAATAGGTTCGTGGGCTGTGGGCAGGGGAGGTGGAGACACAGGAAAAGCTGATCAGGGTAATTAAGGTTGTTATTGCCCTCAGAGTCTTGGCAGTGAAGGTTTCCTACAGAGGAGAAAAAGCTTGTTAAAAGATGGAACGAATATTCCCATTTAACTATAAGGAAAGGCAACCCTACTTTATATAATGGATACTGGATACTGAACTAAAATCAAAAGTACAATGTTAAGTCTACCTCCACGTAGTCCCAAGGCCCTTGCCTGCCCAGATAGCTCAATCTCATTTCCAAATCCTGCAAAAGTGTGATAAGAACCTATTTTGCCTCTCAATTCACCATCAACACCTAAATTGGCACTCCTAACGAAAGTATGGGCAGGTCAGCATCCAAGAAAAGCTTAAGCAGGGAATATTTTTTCACCAGGCTTTCAGGAACAACTGGGGAAAATCTCCCTGTCAGTTTTGAGAGCTCAGAAAACATGCCATACCTTTAAAATACAGTTTAAACATTGCTCAGAAAAGCGCAATAAGAAGACTGGTTGCATTCATCTTACAAAATGCTCCTGGTCGCCCAGTACTATCTCCTGGATTCACTTGGAGCAAAGTGGATCTTTTCACTACGCAGAGATTACTTAATAGACCATAACTGCATCTGGGGAGGATCAATCCCATGCACCAGTATATGCTGGGGGCTGCCCAGCTGCAGGGCAGCTTTGCAGAAAAGGACCTGGGGACACCAAGTTAAACACAGCAGCAGTGTACTCTTGCTGTAAAGAAGGCCAACAATATCCGGGGCTGTGATAGGAGGATTGTTGCTGGCAGGTCAGGGGATATTCAGTGCTGTGGAGGCCACAGCTGGCATCCTGGGTCCAGTTCTGAGCTCCACAGTACAACAGAGACATCGACAGAAACTCCAGCAAAGGCTGCAAAGACGATAAAAGGACTAGAGCATCTCACATGAGGAAAGGTTGAGAGACCTGGTACTGTTCAGCTGGAAAAAGAGAAGGCTCAGGGGGATCTCATCAGTGTACAAAAATACCTGAAGGAAGAGTGTGAAGAAGACAGACCCAGCCCCTTTCTAGTGGTGTCCGGTGGGGTGGGTGCATACTGAAACACAGGAGGTTCACTCTGATTATCAGGAAACACTTTTTCACTGTAAGGGTGACCAGGCACTGGCATAGGTTGGTCAGGGAGGTTGTGGAGCCTTCGTCCTTGGAGATCTTCAAAAGCCATCTGGACATAGTCCCAGTCAATCCTGAATCCAGGTGGCCATGCTGAAGCAGGGGTGGCTGGACAGGATGACCTCCAGCGGTCCCTTCCAACCTCAACCAGTCTGTGCTTCTGAACAATACCTGAACAGAGGAGATCCCAACGTCTTAGATACAAGAAACAATGGCACCCAGGTTTGTCTAATTGCTGTTGACCTGAAAACCCCTGGACTATGAATTCCATCTCCTCCACTGGAAGGTGTTCAGTATTTCTTTTTCATTCCCGGTTTTTACTTCTAGGAAACTAACTATATTCAAGTGGATTAGAAGTATCAGGTGATTTTTAAGTGAGACACTAGGAAGAACTGGGAGAGTCTAATATTGAAGCACAAAACTAATCTAATTAAACTCTGCCTTTTAGACTATGTGCTCTCTCAAATTATGATTTTAACCACAGCCTTTTCTAGGCTTTTCAAGATAAAATGTAGGCTTCCTGCTAACCACTGTTACCTCTTCTACAAGATTGTCAAAAATGCTATTATACATAAATTATGATTCTAACATACTACTGGCAGTGGGCACCTTATACACTCAAAAGGGTAATAAAGTCTTGTAATTATTGTATTAGCTGAAATATCAGAGATCTGTGGTTTGGACCAGAAGGCTGTGGGTGCACCAGTCATTGACTAAATGGGATATTTTCTGAAAATGTCTTATTAGCATTTTGGCATTATGCCCTCCCTACTCTGAGAGCCAGATGTCACCACCTTGAAGTAATGTCAGCCATTTAGTTTGTCACAGCAACACCTCAGCCACATATCTAGCAAAAGTCTTCAGATCAAACCAGTATTTTGCTGGGTTTACTCATTTTCAGCTGGTTGAGACTGACTAGATTTTGATCTTTCATATTTCAGAGCAGTAACCACATTGCTAGTCAGTAATTAGCAAGTTTTATCAGCGCTGCATGCTCTTACCCTGAAAAAGTCCCCAAGAGCCCAATTTAGAGACATATATCTCACTTGTTTAATACAAATTTGGCCTCCTAAATTATTCCTTTTTCCATAAACAGTTAGTACTAGAGCCCTGAGGCACCATAAGTGAGTAATTAATATAGCTGGATTTTAAAACTATTTTTGCATGCACATATTGCCAGAAGTCAGACACTCGCTGTAGATTTGCATCCATTATGAGATACCATCCTAGATGTCTTAGAAAGAGACCATAAATGGGGACACTAGAGAAGAGGATCAAAATAGAAAACAATCAATAAAAATCCATAGAAATAACATAGTATGTAAAGAATGGCAAGTGTCTGGCAAAATGTTGTGTGTTAACTGAGGAAGGGCTTTGAAGTTCTCAACTCAAAGAATGCCGTTTCCCCAAAACTCAAAATAAAACTTCCAAGTATTTTTGCTGGTGTTAGGGAACTGTATTTAGGCTTTTGCTCAAATCCCCCAAAAGTCAAAATGCCCTGCCATCCTCAACTCATTTCACCTTTTCCCTCCTGTTTTCTCAATGGTATTGGATGTAAATCTCTCCTTGGGCTAGTAGAGATAATGATACAGCTAACAAATAGTGTCACATCCAGTGGATGAAAACCTTACAGTAGAAATATTTCCTACCTTCTTATAACTGCATTCTAGGCCTTTAGGACTTTGAAGTGACTCGCATTGTTCAAACGTAGGCACAACTCCATCTCAATAATGTGTCCCACAGATTAGAGTAAATGTTTTATAGATTAGAAAAAAAAAAAGTCAAAACCACACACACAACAAATAAATAACATTTCAAGCACAAGGTAACCACAGATAGCATAATCCGAAGAATATTTCTACATAGCCTTTTTCATTAATCTAGCAGAAAGGTCTGTCACTGATGCATTCCCACACTGCATGAAACAAAAGGCGAGTAGCCAGAACCTCACTAATGGCTGTGCTCTATGACTGTAAGGACTGGGACTGCTTGGCACCTGGGCAGAGAAACAAAACAGTTCCCTGAGTCCCCTCACCCTTTATACCCATTGCAGATAACGTGCCAGGTTATGTCATTTTATGGAGGAGGTAGGATGTGTAGCATTTGTGATTGGACATGAAAGAGCAATGTAACATCTGAAGGCTCTATGAAGGGTGGTTAGGTTGCTAGGAGACAATATGGGATGTTTATTTGCATGCTAGAGGTGGAAAAGAACACTCTTGCCTCAGGTGTACTTTTCAGGCCCTTGATTGAGGCTCTGAAGACATCAGAGAAACTGGAACTGTCTGGAGTTCAAGTTAACAGATACAACAGTGAAATCATCAAGGAAAAGCTGGAGTCCAAGCAGTCATAGACGATGATAAAGGAATCAGTTTTTCAGTAAAAAAATCCTGTGTTTGGAAAGAGGAAGAACGAAGGAGTTAATTTATAAGTTTTTTGCACTAATTAATAAATGAGGACTTGACAACATTTATCTTGTGTTAACAGAAGTGGCCGGGAACTCATGTGATTTATACAGACTGGTGCACTCAATCAGAATAAACCCTTTTCCTCTACTGTCCGAGGCCTAATGATCAAAAAAATCATTAGAAATAACTTAAGATTTCATTAATTTATGACTTTTCTCTTATTAATAGACCACACTCTAAATAGATAATCTCTCTGCAATCATAGCATCATAATGCAGTTATATAATTGCATTATGCTACCGTGACTTAAAGACTAGGCCTTAAGATCAATACAACCATTGGAAGCCACTTTGCAAAATGTAAATGAAATATGTTTTGCTCTTAAGTGGATGAAAATGTTTGTATGTGTAAAGGCCACATGCTGATACTTGTGGCAAATCAGGATGTATTGTACCAGGCCCTTTCTGGTAACAGAGTAAAATAGCAGATTTCACTTCCCATTGTCCCTGTAGCCGTGTTCCCCAAAGCTTGGGAAACTACAAGGTAAGTCTCTTGAGGAATGGTGTCTCCAGGAACTCCCATAAAAGCACTGCACCTCTACCCCACCTATGATTTAAACCCAGGCTAAGACTAAATCTCCATGTTGGATGCAAGCAAAACCCAGTCAAGTCAAACAGTTCCTGACTATAGTCTCCTTCAGTGAAACTGAATCAATCATGTCTAATTGTCTCATTTCGCAGCCAGTGTAAGGCATCATTCCTAAGTTTAATTATATAGGTCACTACGTAAGTAAGGCAATCTGTTTCCTATTACATTGACCCCTGCTTAGCTAACATTTGTATATTTTCCTAGCATAAGCAAGAAGAATACCTTAAAAAATAATACAAATGGCTGCAGCACAGGAAATGGTGATTTAATTGCTGAGAACAACAATCCTGAGAAACATTTAGATCTAGAATGTGCAGCAAAGCAACACCAAACATCCTGTGAACTTAAATATTCATTTGGAAGTGTCAGCAGTAAACCACTGCCTGGAGTCTTAGCACAGCAACAACCCTGAGCTGAGATGACTACAACACTAGTCATGCACTTCAGCAAGATTTTTAAAGCATTTGAAGTCTACAACCTATGAAACACTCAGAGGGGAAAAAAGAAAGTGCTGAGTGCTCTAAAATCTATTTTAATGCCAAATTAATCCTTTCAATTCAAATTCTACTAGACGCAAAATAGAAACTTTGACCCAGTAGATTGCATATGCCAATGTACGTCACCCCAGAAAAGGGAAGAGTTAGAAAGCATAACTAGATAAATCCTAATGACAAATTACTGGTGTCAATCACTACCATTATATCTGCTGCATGGGATGACAACACTTCAGGATGCGACCATGATATTCTGAATTTTTGAGGAATTTGTGATGTTGGCATTATAAGACTGATCATATACCAAGTGCATTGCACTGAAGACATAACTGCAGATTTTGAAGTTAAAGGACTGATAAGTCAGGAACTCTTAAAAAATTGATGGGACACAAACCCAGTGTCTGCAATTCATGTTGCAGAAAGGAGGGATGGTATGAAAGAAAAGGTCACCATTATCAAGCCTTCTTGTGAGAAATCCTGCATTTAAAAGTGCGGAGCCACACTTTGCATTTGGTTAGGTTAATAACTGGAACCTTTGTTAGATCATTGATTTCAAATTATTTTGTGTGCAGTCTAAAGAGTGGACACAATGCAAGAGAGCCACGAAGCAAGCCTCATTAGCCTCATTAAGCAATTACATTCGCTTACCACCTAATATGACCGCAAGTAAACAAACAAGAAACAGCTGATATTAAGCAGCCTAAAGAGCAGGTTATTTACTTCCCTGAACATGTAACTGTTTTCCATACTAGATAACGTCTGCCTTCTTTTGGAACATGTTAAAGATTTTTTAACCAAAGCAGTATCCAGACTTTCATTAATCCTGACTGAATAAAATACATCAATCATTTCAAATCATCCAGAAATTGTGGTGCACTATTTTGAAACTAAAGGACAGCAAAGTAAAAAGTTTTGGGCAGGCACACACAGTAAGACCAGAAATCTTTGCTGAGGAAGTTTTGACACAGGGGGGAGCAACTTCCAACACGAACAAACTCCTAAACACTTACCAAGTTTGTCGCTTATCCTAAAGCTATATCCGCACAGCTGAATAAGGAAACTGGACAGCTTAATACAATTCCCAGCGACTGAGTCAATTAATCAATCACTGAACACAATTCCCAGCGACTGAATCAAATAATCAGTCTCTCAATACAGTTCAAAGCGATCTGAATCCCCGCAATCCATCGCACCCTTCCCCACATCGCACCGCTGAAGCAAACAGCGCTCTGCCTTTAACCAAGCTCCCGCGGCTCCTCGAGGAAGGTGCCCGAGGGTGGGTGCACCCCCTGCAATTCCCTCGGAACCCCCTGCGGGGTAACCCCCGCTCCGAGGAAGCGCCAGGGTCCCGGCTTCGTGGATCCCCGGCGGCTCCGCGCCCCCCGACGCTCAGACACTCACAGGGAGTCGGGGGCTCCGTAGCACCGACCGCCTCCCCCTTCAGTACCGCGGACAGCGGCGGCGGGGCGCGGCAGGGCGCGGCGGGAGGGGGCTTCAGCACCGCGGACAGCGGCATGATGCGGCGGGGCGCGGCGGAAGGGGGCTCGGCGCCCGCCCGGCCATGTGCGCGCCGCCGCCCGCCCAGCGCCGAGGGGACCGAGCCCATCGCCGCCCCGAGCGCCGCTCCCCGGGCCCCACCTCCCCTCCCGGAAGAAAAGCCCCGCTCCTGGCACGGCCCAGCCCCGCCTCGCCGGGACGTTGCTCCCTCCCCACGCAAGGGGTGGCGAGGCGGGAGTGGAAGAGCTCTCACGCCGAGCACCTGCAGCCCCGCACTCCGCCCGCCGCACCGGGCGGACAGGCCCATTCAGCAGCTCGGCCCCGCACCTCAGGTGGCTCCAAAAAGAGAACCATAGAATCAGTAGGTTGGAAAAGACCTTTGAGATAATCGAGTCCAACTGTACCTGTTCACTATATCCCTGAGCACTTCATCTACCCGTCTTTTAAATACCTCCAGGGATGGTGACTCAACCACCTCCTTGGGCGTCCTGTGCCAGTCCCTGATAATCCTTTCAGTTTAAAAAAAAAAAAAAAAAAAAAAAAGAAATTTCAGAAGAAATTTTTCCTAATGTCCAATCTGAGCCTCCCCTGGCGCAATTTGAGGCCATTCCCTCTTGTCCTATTGCCTGTCACTTGGGCAAAGATACCAACAGCCACCTCGCTACAACCCCCCTTCAGGAGACTGTAGACAGTGATAAGGTCTCCTCTCAGCCTCTTTTTCTCCAGGCTAAACACAACCAATTCCCTCAGCCGCTCCTCATAATACTTGTTCTCCAGCCCCTTCACCTGCTCTATTGCTCTTCTCTGGACATGTGCCAGTGCCTCAATGTCTTTTTTTTTGTAATGAGGCGCCCAAACTAAACACAGGATTTAAGGTGTGGCCTCACCAATGCCAAGTACAGGGACACAATAGCTTCTCTGGTCCTGCTGGCCACGCTGTTTCTGATACAGGACAAGATGACTGTATTGGGCCACCTGGGCACAGAGCATTTATGCTGCTCTTCAACCTCCTCATAAGGGAAGGAGAGTAGATCTAGCACTTTTTACTGCTCCTTAGTGTCTCTTTGTCATTATCTACTGGGACCAAAAATTGGGTTACTCTGCCACAGACAGAGAGAAAGGCAAGCACAGTGGGATGCAGTGTGCTCAGCACTGCACACTTGGCCCTAGGTGACCGTGCCTATTGCAGCAGTTTGAAATAGGTGATCTCCAGAGGTGCCCTTTCAGCCTCAACTATTCTGCAATATTAACCATTAAAGCATCAATGACCATACTACAGTGACAACTTTTAACTACAGACCTTACTATCGATGCAGTCACTAACTGTAACAGCATCACTAGTATAGGTATTGTACCATCTGAACACATACCTCAGCTGCTGGAGATTTCCAAAGCTGACTTTATTTCATATCAGTAATTTTTTTGTTTGTTTTCATATCTTTACCAGGGCACCGCAAGTTGTAAAGGTATTTCAGTATCCCTGCAATACAGGACTGTGATACCTAATTCCTTAGATGTTTAAAGTGGCAGTAGAATATAGATACACTTTCCTGAGCGTATTGTCTGTTTCTTCACATAACCCTTCAGCAATACCAATCAGCAACACAAAAGTAACAACCAGCTGCATCTCTACCAAGAAAAGAAGTCAAATCACTGCAAGCTTGTTATCCCACATCTCTTTTTATGCTTGGAAAGAATCCACCCCTTTCTCATGCAGTTCTGTTTCTCAGAGCTGACTGCCGCCGGCTGCTTTGCTCTCATCTTCTTACACTCTTCGAGTGAGATCCCAAAGCAACTCGATGCTAACATAATCAACCATAAACAGGAATTTCCTTTGCTGGGCCGTCTTCCTTTTATGAATGAAAACAGTTCCACTGCTGCATCGGAAAGCAAAAAAGCAACAGCGTGTGCAAACTGTTCATTTTAACCCTAGGCAATCGTACAGTTCCTTTTTTTCTCCATGTGTCAAACCTGTATTTTCTTCTTGATTCTCCTTGCAAAGGAGACAGTTTCAGTACAAATAAAACATCACATAGAGAACATGTCTTGCTCTCTGGGGATGTCAATCAGGAACAGCTTTCCACAAGTGTGAGAAGATGGTACTGGAAATAAAAAGTAATAACCTATCTTCCAGAGTAACTCCATTTCCCCACATTTTTGGTGTGCAGTAAGGGAAAGTTGACTTCATTTAAATAAGTATTTTTAAAAATATTAATAATTTAAGTTGAAAGTGTAAAAGTATTAATGCTGTGCAGCATTGCAGAAATATGAAATACATGCAAAACATTTCAAGAAACACAAGAAACTTGCCAGCCCAAAATGAAGTCAAATTGCACACAGGCACCACAATTCCATCTAACTGTATGATCCTATGCATGTGGTTTTTCCGCATAGCATCTCCAGCTAGCTCTAAATACCAGACTTCAATGCTGTCCCTTCAGACGGCTACAGACACATACCATGAAGACACTGCCTGAAGAATAACGTACAGTTTGTTCCTGAGTTGGGCCATCTTGGATTTTAAGGGAATTCATGACAAATACTTGGCTTGGTGAATCACCACCTAAAAGCTGCCTTACAGTTACAATGCCAACACAATGGCAAGAGCAGCTATGACAGAGTTAAGGATGAGACACAATTATTTTTCTGAATTGCAAAGTGGATGAAATTAGGGGCTGTCAAAATACAAGATCCAAATTCTCCTTCTGGCTCTGCCTGAAATTATATTCTGTTGCTGTATTTCAGCTTAAAGGAAAATAAGGCTTATAGGATCCCCGACTCTCTCATAATTGTTTAACTCTTTATCAGATTTGCCTGAACTGAAAAGGGTATAGTGCTCAAAGATGCAAAGCTAATGCAAGTTTGCTGAAGAGATTTGTAGGAATAAGTGAAAAAAAATCCTTTCCACTGTGGGAAAGACTGCAGCATTAACTTATTCATCACCAGGCATCAGTCTCTAAATTCAAGTCCCAAACGGGAAGGAAACGAGGCTACATGAGTCCATGGAACAGCGGACACCAGGGATACCTGCCTCCCTCTAGTCCACTGCTTCATTTATGCCCTGTCTGTAAGCACCAACATCTGCCAGCAGAGGAGGAGAGATGTAAGCTGCAAATGGATGACCTTTCCCTCGGCCAGGAGACAAGCTTTCCGTCAGGCGCTATGACATTTCATCCATGGTGGAGGCAGCAGAGCAGGACCAGCAGATATGTGACACCAAACTCTGCCCAGCTATGAAGACAAAGAGGAGCATTGCTCAGCAACCAAAGAGCATGTGTGGAGGAGGAAGGCTAAGGCTCGGGGAGAAGAAAGTGCACTCATTCTGCTCCACCAGCAGCCCAACCATTTTAATTACAGCCCTCTGGAGAAGTACTAAAGCATATACAGTATAGTGGCTGTGTTTGATTAAATGGGCTTTCAAGCAGCAAAGCCAGATCTGCAATACAGGGCAGACAGGGCCTTTGCATTCTTGCTCATCTGCTGCTTTTCTCTGTCTTAAAGGGCACAAACCATATCTTCCCCTCTTAGGCTAATCTTTTTTTCCCTTTCCAACAAGCTTAAGGCTCAGCATCAAGCCTACAACCATGCTGTTCAATAGAAATAAATCTTCTCCACCACACCATTTCCCTGGACTGTGCATCTTTAAGGCACTCCCACCTTACAGCTAGCAGCCTTTCAACACTCACAAGTCCTGCAATGAATTACCCTAAGTTTTTTCAGCAAAGGAATCTGTTTACATGGATTAACTTTTAATTTCACCTACACAGAAAGCTATTGAAACCACAATTTCTATCCTTGCCCAGCATTTTAGAAGATGCTTTTGTCAAGTCCAAATGATTTATAACATTTATACTCTCATGGACCAAACAGTTTAATTATATTTATCCAGAACATTTACTGTTGTTGAAGTGTCCTTTAAAAACACCTCATTTTCAGCTAGCTGTAAGCCTTCCCTCATCTACCATAAAACAAGTTCCAGGGTGAAAAGTTAATTCAATTTCCAAAGCTGGAATTTATTAAAAGTGGTAAAAACCCATTAAGCTCGAATTTTTTAGGTCTGGGTAGTTCAAGGAGTCCTTTTCCAGGAGCACACAGGCCACACACCAAGTCCCTGTTCCCCTTTCCAGACAACCATTCCTCATTTGCCTTATGCCCAGACACTTTCATTAGGATGTTCTGAGGCATAGGACTCACTTCCTCATCAGGAGTAACATTCGGACATATAAAGTAAGGTGAGGCAGTTCCAGGGTATTTTAAAAACCCCAAGCAAACAACTAAGTCCTTAGCCACTTGTGCACACAAGTGGGGTTAGGTAACTAACAGGATTTTTAAAAAGGTATCTTCTGATATTTCAGTCTGACTCAGTTTCTGAAGCAGCAGGTTGTAAACTATGATTTATGTATCATGCCTATTTGTTGTCCTGCAACATCTTGTCCATATGTGTACTATTACTGAACTTTCCACTGTTGTATTCAATTCAGAAGCATCAGTGATCTCAAATGTTAAGAATGAACAGTTGTTTCCTCTAACACAAATAGCTGTGAGCTATTATCTAGATGCATATTATACTCATGAGATCAGACTCGACCCCTAGGATCACCGCTGCACAGGTTAAATAGCAAACCTTTGCTGACAAAGTAAACTGTCTGTATTGCAGCTCTTGACCCAAGACATTCTTTTATACATTGAGCTACATGAGCCTCATATAAGACAAACAGCTCCGTGCTTCACACATGTAATTTTAGACGGAGAACACACAAATCGATACACACAAAGTAGACAATTAAAATGCTTGGAAGCTTTTGGAGAACTGACAGAAGAGGAAGTAACCAAAGAGGAGAAAACACATATTGCAAAGATAGTTTATTCATTGAATGCTTTGCTACTGCTTTCTTATAGATGTTCACATAAAGTAAAGCTTTTGTACTTTTGCCTTCCTGAGCTTCCCAGTCACTGCAAACTGTGAAGTATCTGTGGAAAAACTGAAATATCATCTTAATCTTATGTGATGATATTAAAAGAAAATGCCGTAACATAACATTCTGATTAAATAGGACTGGTAGCATTGGATGTCTTCCCTTTGAAGAAAACAAATATTTCAAGGTGGTGGCTCTCTTCCGCCAGTACAGAATTTACAGTATCCAGAATAGAGTCATTTGAAATTCTGTACACACAAGCTAGAACAAGTCACCATTTAAGTATGTGAATATTTGCTATGCATATACATCAAATAATGAGTTTCAAGTACGACTAGACCACATGTCTCTATTCTTGGACAGCCATGACATAATTTTGGTTCATCCCTAATCACTACCACAATTAACAACAATCATACTAAGTTTGATTTAGCAATTGTTTGGCACAGGTCTCTTTCACAGCATACTGGAGTGCAGACTAAGTAACAGCTTTCCTTGCCTTAAAACCCACTAACATTTCCATTTCAAGATTGCCTTGTTACTTGATTTTTTTATATAAGCTTGATGGGGATAGCATGGAGAAAACAGTGATGCAAGAGCGGTTTAATTAAACCGTGAGACCCATTCACTTGTTCAGTTGGGACTACTGCCGTCGTGAAATCTTTTTATAGGCAGCAGCCGAAGAGACCCATGCCAATTATTTGAACTAACATGGATATGCAGTGCCTGAGCACTCATGACAACATCTCATCCATGACTTCAGCACGTCAGAAAAGTAAGGAGAAAGAGGGAGAAAAGAAACATCATAAAAATCACTAGCAATAGAGCACCATCTCTTCTTTGCTAAGTGGAAACATAGACTGAGAGAAAACAGCTTTTCTCCAAGAGGTTCACATTCACAGCTCTGACCAAGGTTCCAGAACCAGTTTGCACCTCAATCCCACTTAAAAGTGCAGAGGATAACCACAGTTTACCAGAGAACAGCATTTTACTTTCAGCTAAAGGCTTAACATAGATGACAGAAGCATTATTATGGGCAGCTGAGAAATGTCATTCCTGTAAAATTACTCTTTCATATCATTTGGTCTGTAGAGAGAAAAACCACTGAACTTGTTTGCTTTTCTTGGGTCCTACAGCTAGCATATAAGGCAGAGCAGTTTATATTATAAGTAAGTATTCTCTGTGGGAATAATTTCCTTTTAATCTCAAAGGGAAGCAACTTTTCCCAAGGTACAGTTAAATCTTTGCAAGAGGAAACCATTAGCTTTAAATTTGGTGTAAATTTCAAATATTTATAAGGCTTAACAGTATTGATGACTTCAGTAGAAAATGGTGAAAGATTTCACTTTTAAAGCTGCCTCTGCTCTTTGCACAAACAGCTAATTCAACTTTGGAGCAAGAAAGTACATGATCTTTCAGCACACACCTTAGAAAACGCCCACTGAGTTAATGTGACAAATAACTTCCCTTTTTAGGCAATCTGAAACTACTCATGGGGCACATACATCCTTTATGCAGTTAAATGAAGTTCTTAAATCACAAAAAGGTTTGGCTGCTATATATTATGTTTCAGTTAAACACGATAGTAACCAAATCCACCATGTCTCTCGTCCTTTGCTCAGTTTCAGAGCTATCTCAGCTTGCAAAGCAGATCAGTTCTCTAAACCACAGACAGCTGCAACACGGAAGGCATGGTGACAGTTGTACAACTCATTAATAATTTATCATGGCTCCATTTCAAATGCTGACATTACCCATGACTTGGATTATGTCTGTTATTATGAGATTATTAAGTCACCTATCACACAAGTGTAACTTTGTTAACTTTGAAATAAAAGCTGCTACACTTTGTGTAAAGAGTTATACAAATGAGGGAAGTACACAGTGATGTCACAGGCAATTTGGAGTTGGGTACCTGACCTAGTTTCTGACTTTGAAAACCTCTTTCCAAATCATTTACCACCTTTCACCCAAGATCCAGCAGCGGTTCTCTCCGGTGCCTCATGCTTTTCTCGTGTCATCCTAAACCCTCTGAGCCAAACTGCAAGCTTGTTGTTTCTGTCACTCAGTTTTTATGTACCATTTCTCAGTTATCAAAAGGCCCAGTGATGCTTCCTCACACATCACACTTGAATTAGTACATCCACACGTTATTTTGCAGCACTATATTTGCAGGGATTAGCTGTTGAACCCTCCAGATGACTTACTGCACTTCAAGAAGGGTGTAGAATCTCATCAGTTATACTACAGGAAGCCCAAAAAGGTGCTCAATGATCCACAAAAGCCTGGCTTCAAAGTATACATTGAAAAACAGCTACTTAACCTGGAAAGGGCAATACTGAAGAGAAATAGCAATGTCCATATATCTAAAAGATAGCTATAAAGAAAAAAAAGTTGTGTACATCCATTACACACAGGAAATGGAATAATGAGGCTTAAATTACAACCTGAGAAACTTAAGAGTACATAGCAAGCTTTGCAACAGTAGTAATTACAGGAAATAAAGATCAAGTTGATCATTCACTTTTAGAATGAAAGCAACTATCATTAAATGTCGTTCTTTCCCCGATGAAGTGTATTTCTATGCTCAAACACAAGCATCATCCCCAGCTGAGCACCTGAAATTATGTATGCATATGCACGTCTACATATGCAAATTTATTTCTTTGTTACACACAGCTGAAGGAGATTACTCATAGGTCAGCCAATTTACACAAACTGCATTTGAAAGTTAAACACCCCAGTTTTTTGCAAAACATCAGCCCTGCAGATCACTGCCAGCAGCATGTAAATCCTTATTCCAGAATTGTTTTCTCTTAAATTGTATTAAAACCGTTTCGAATATAAAGCCTAGCTCACCTATCTTCTGACATTCCCCCTCTCTGTTACCAGGTACTTTTAGATTTTATTTTATTGTTTTACTAAACAACTGACTGGGGACCAACACCACAACAGCCAACTTCTGTGGCAGTCACACATGAGTCTGAATAAGTACTACAGTTTAGTAGGCACACAGGTAGATACACACTCATAATAACACAAGAACTGAAAGGCGGAATCTCCAACTGATGGGATGAGGACTCTGCAATAACATGCAGTCCAGATAAACATTGATCTGTGGGAAGGAAGAGCACAGAAACATTCTTCTGGATTAAAAAAAAAATATGCAGCAATGGTAGGAAAAGGCACTTGGAATGTGTGATTTGCAATCCACTGAAACAATGTCTGCAACAGCAGTCATAACACTTGCAAATTACCTTTACTACTCCACAGTGTCTTGAAACCAACAGGCATCATCTGTTGCCAGTTGCCATCTGCAAAGAAAGGCAATACATAGGACATAGTACATAGGACACTGAAATTTAAACTACTTAAAAGATACTCATTCTCAGGACAGTCTATGAGGTCATGCAATTGTAAAATAACTTGAGAATGAGAATCCTGAAATTTGCCTTGGGTTGAATTAGTTTTAAAATTGTGTTTTGTTTTGGGTTTTTTTCCAAGTGTTTTAGAAATAGAATAATACCGGTAAAGCAATTTTCACACACTGCAGAAACACATACAGCATTTCTCCCACTGTGATGGTATAACAATACTATCATCTACGTGTTAAACAGAATGACCGAGGTCACAGGAGAATCTGTACTTTTCCACCGCCGATTAAAAGGAATGGGCCAGGTGCTTTGTGCCTCCTACGTAGCTAGAGCGTGCAGTTGCCTGGTAACTTGTTCTGAGCTATTGCATATTAATCACACCTACACGCAGGAATACAAAGTTGACCGTTTAGCTTTATCAGTTTAGAGCAAGATGACAGTTTCTAGCAATTCAAGAAGTTTAACACTGACCTTAGTGGTGTTTGGGTACATACTTACATGGTTTGATGAACAGAACTCTTGTAAATAAAAAGGAAACAATTGAAGTCATTTATATGCAACTTCAGAGCATACAAAAAGGCAAAGTCGACAAACCAAATAATTATTAGCAATATCTGCATTTTCATAGGGCATCATGTAACGTTTCCAACTCAAGAGGCATAAAAATTTATTTTTAAATTTTACAGAAGTTCTTATAGTATCCCCAGTATTGAGGTGTTCCTGTGTTTGGGCTAGACTCACTGTCTTCAGTAAATATGTATCTTAATTCTAAGACAGGATAAGACTGATCTATAGAGTTCCTCTTGTAAAAATGTAACTGCTCCAATTACACTGTTCACTCATATTTAAGGTATTAATTCGTACAAGTGAGAAGTAACTTTAACCAATTCCTTCCACCCCGCTATAAATCATGACCATATACAGTCCCTGCAACTGACTACACAAGATCCTACTTCATTCCTGCCATATCATTAGCATAAGCCATGCAAACTCATTTAAATCAATAGATATTTCAGGCATAAAATCAGAATCCAACAGCAGTTAAGCTACATCTTACAGCTGACAACATAATACTTCCATCACTGCTAACAGCACCGTAACAGAATAGGTCGACATTGTCCTTAATGAACCTGAGAGGCTGCAAAAAACTAATGAAGTCATAAGCATCGATTCTTTAACATCGCTATCGGTATAATTTCCAGATCAAAGATCCAGTCTGCTGTTGAGATGATCAAATACAATTTCGATTTCAGATGACAAGTCATCACAACACTACATTAAACAGAGTGTAAAATCTTATCATCAGATTCTCAGATAGTTTAAGTCAATATACTCTGCTGAAGTCAATGAAACCAAACACACCACCATATGAAAGAAATATTTCAGTGTGTCTCAGACCTGGAAAAATATCTTGAAAGATATCCACCCCTCCCCAGGAGAGAGGAGCGAGTTTCTTTCCCCTTTAATAGGCTAAAAGAAGAAGTTCTCACTGTATTTCGAGCTAAGACGCAGCTTGTAGAGAACAGCTTTTCTGTCAGATAAAGCAAGGCAAAAGGATTCTAGTACAGCAGCTTCCTTCCAGTTTCTTACTCCTCAGTCCCTTCTTCAATTCTTTTTTTCTCCTGGTCTCTGGAAGCTCATACTCTACCCTGCTTGTCTATAGCAACAGCAGGCACCTATGATTCTTCTCCAAAGATAGTTACACATAGCAATCAGCTAGGTAGTGCATTATGGAGGGAAAAGCTGCGATTTAGAATCAGTTATGGTTTTGTCCATTGTGACAAAAATCAAATCAAGAAATCGATTCCGTATTTTATAGAAATTGTCTTAAAGCTGTAGTGGTTGCCCCCAACATCTGTATCATAGAGAGAACAGAGGCAGCCAAAAGAACGCTTACTTTAAAACGACTGCTGCGAACCATGGAAGCAGTCACTGACAGCTTTAATTAAGTAGACACAGCACCACCTGGTGTTGAAAGTAGAGCCACCACTGATATGAATGAGAAGTTTTAACACCAGTCTTTATTTTTTTTTTTTTTTTCCAACCCTTTGAACTAGGACTGGTCTAATTGTCCTCATTTGCCGAACACTATTACAGTGCTTTTACTGTAAGAAAGTACATGTGCCAAGCCAAAGAAGTTCAGGAGAGAAGAACCCCAAGGCCAGCAGAACCAAAGGATGCTGAGTATCAACCAGATGAATTCTATAACATCCTAACAGGTGGTTTCTGGTGACACAGCCTGAAACTGTTTAAACAAATGATCCTGCCTGTACTCCAAAGGACAGCAAGACCATCTCATGGCTTCTGCTTTATACAGACATGGACCATAAACAAATGCAATGGATGTAGACAAACTGAAGACTGACAGCAACAGAAGCATAACTATAATTTTTCCACTGCATCAACCAGTTATAAAACTATCTATAACTTAGAATCATAGAATCACCAGGTTGGAAAGGACCCACCAAATCATCCGAGTCCAAACATTCCTAACACTCCCTAAACCATGCCCCTAAGCACTTCATCCACCCGTTCCTTAAACGCCTCCAGGGAAGGTGACTCGACCACCTCCCTGGGCAGTTTGTTCCACTGCCCAATGACTCTTTCCGTGAAAAATTTTTTTCTGACAGAACAGAACACAATAACTAACAAAAAGAAAGCTTTTTATTCAGAACCAATTAGCGCATCTTTACAAGAAAGTCATGATTCCAACTTACAAAGTCAGCATTATCATTAGACATACACCTTTCACGAAGGGGAAATTCTTGTCTTTTATCAAATATCAACTGCAAGAATATGTTAAAAAAAAAACAAACCAAAACAACCAACCAACCGAAACCAAACAACCAACCCAGACCAAAACCCATTCATATCCCAAATGTTCTGTTTAGATAATAATCATATAAAAAAAATGTGTCTTCGTAGATGAGAATTGTATCAATTTATACTTCAGGTCCTTCTCCTCCAGGAACCAGCTATAAAAGAAGATGAAAATTCTGTGTTAGTGGCACAGACTTCAGTTCCACAAATCCATACATGACAGTTCTTGCTTTACAACATTTTAGCAGATTGAGCGTTCATGGCAGACCACAACACTGGTTTTTAGATTCAATATTATCTTCCTCTCCCAACAGAGGAGCTCAGTTACTGCTGGAGAAGCACATGCCAGAATCTCCAAAATACAAAGAATGTTTAACAAAACACAAAGGAGTTCCTAGACAATACACATTTTGGGTTTTGTCTTTGTCATTCACTTCAAGATTATTCTGTCTAGAAAGACTACAGCTCATTTTTAAAAGGACAAAGAACATGATTCCTTTCATGAAGCATTTCTTCAACCACTGATTCTTCCCCAGACTGTCACTATATGGTTTCCTCTTTCCAACTTCTATTGCCAAACAGAAACTAAAACCTAAAGAAGAGCCTTAACTCCCTGATGCCTGCAGAAGGGTTTAAGTCAGCATAGCTTTTTCCTGTGAAGAAAGTAAAGAACTCAACCACAGAAAAAGAAATACAAAAGGAAAAAACATCAATAAGGGAAAAAGAGGATAACCATTCCTCTTACTGATATATTTTTTATTAGCTGAGCACTTCTAAAGACAAAAAGCTTTGCTACTTTTGAGACTGAAGTAACAAAAAAGCATGTAAAAAAAAAAAAAGCTTTAGTAAAGCTAAAGCATGGCATGGGAAGATGTGTCCCCAAAAGACAACAAAAATACATCTGTGCCTTGCTGAAAATTTGCATTCTAAGAAACATCAGCTTCTGCTTCAACAGCAGGATATTGTCAGCTTAACTGGATGGTAATAGTTTTATCTCGTACAAGAAATCAGAGCATGCACTGTCCTTTAGAGATGCAGAACAATAACAAAAGCAGAAAAAGGCTTTGAAATTGAGTCAAGGTGGCATTTGCTTAGACACACAGTCAAGGGACGCAAGGCAACAAAATGAACTTTATTCCTCATTACACAGAGCCAACTTAGACACAATTCAGTCTTCCCCTTCCACTGTACGAACCAGCCTACAGAGTGGGCAACAAAGGCAATGACTCCCTTGCATACCTGAAAACCAGAAAAGCCTTCATCAAAATAAAATTAGGGCCATGCTCTTCCCACGAGGCTTTTTTTTTTTTTTAATTAACTGTAACGTGTACCAAGTAAGGCAACAGGGTCACTTTTCCAGCATCATTCATGAACACACATGCCCCAAAAGCTACTTGAAAATAGCTCATGTAATGGAACTGTGTGGAAAGCTTGAAGTAGTTGAATTGATCATCAATTACTGATCAATTTACAGGTACAGAAAATTAATGCATGCAGCCATTTAACAATATGACTTACCATCGTTATGTTATTTCCATTTAGCAAAATCTGATCTAGCTTTGTGATTCTTCTGCCCTCAGGTGTAATCTCACTGAAGCAACATTAGAAAAAGTAAGTAAGAACACATTATCAGGGACAAGGATTACAGTTTTCATTACAGGACTGACATATATCTCTGAACTAAGATGACACTTGTTGGAACTAACAACTAAATTAGCCACACTGCAGCATAGTCTTGATAAACTGACCACTTGGGTAAAGAAAGCAACCAAAAAGATAAACTGTACTTTTCTGTTCAGTACATAAAGATACAGATTAACCCTCTAAATGTTGGCAATTTCTTGAATACCACTGATACTCAAAATAGCTTCCAAACAGCAACATGGCATCACAAAGCCTTATGGGTGCTAGCTTTTAAAATCTTTGCCTAGGCCTTAAGTAAATGTAAGAGCAAACAAACTACTAGAAAGTTCAACACAAGAGCCATGAAAAATGAACGTTATGAGTTAGGAATCTGATTGCAAGTATAAATTATGCAACTGCTATTTTATGACACAGTTGAATAGTTCACCCTCTACAATTTAAGTCCACAGTATAAACTATTCAGCTGGTATGTATTGCAAACATATAAAACCACTCTGCTTACAGATCTTACACAATGTTTTCCCCTCAGGAAACTAAAATTGAAACAGCAACAAAAGGCAGAAATAATACTCACAATTCTGTAACATCTTCTAACACCATATCTGAAAATCCAGTTTCAAGGAAAATAATGCCCAAAATTTTAATATCAAAACATTTAAGGGTATTTTCATTTTATACGGAACTGTGATTTTATCTGTAAAATAAAAATATCAAAATAATACAACCAATCCATACAAAAAGGTTCTATGCAGCAAACCCAAACCTCTCAAAAAGAACAAATGAACTGAGACAAATCATAAAATGGATGGCCTTAAACAGTTCCATTAAAGGATACTGACAAAGTCATCAAATCCTAGAAGCGTTCCAACAATTTCTTTATCACTCTTCATCACAATATGAATGCGTGAACCTATGCATTTGTCCACAAGTTCTGTAAATAAAAGAACAAACCAAAAAATGGAAAGGTGTAAGAGACTGTTTTACAGCACATACATTTTTCTAACAAACACTGCAATAGCAAAAAAGTTATCAGAGAATAGTAGAACGGTTTGGGTTGGAAGGAACCTTAAAGATCATCCAGTTCCAACCCCCCCCTACTGGATCAGGCTGCCCAAGGCTCCATCCAACCTGGCCTGGAACACCTCCAAGGATGGGGCATCCACAGCTTCCCTGGGCAACCTGTGCCAGGGCCTCACCACACTCTGCGAAGAATTTCTTTCTAGTGTCCAATCTAAATCTTCCCTCTTCCAATTTAAAGTCGTTCCCCCTCATATTATCACTACAAGCCTTTGTAAACAGCCTCTCCCCAGCTTCTTGCAGCCCCTTCAGGTACTGGAAGGTCGCTATACGGTTTTCTCGGAGCCTTCTCTTCTCCAGCGTGAAGAACCCCAACTCTCTCAGCCTGTCCTCGTTTGGAAGGTGCCCCAGCCCTCTGATCATCTTCACAGCCCCCTTGGCGCCCGTTCCAATTGCTACGGATGGCGGTAAAACCAGAATCATAGAATGATTTGGGTCAGAAGGGACCTTAAAGCCCATCCAGTTCCACTCCCCCTGCCACGGGCAGGGACATCCCACTAGATCAGGCTGGCCCAGGCCCCACCCAGCCTGGCCTTGAGCACCTCCAGGGACGGGGCAGCCGTAAAGAACAGAGCTAAGCGCCTTCGCAGGCGCTGCAGCGGGGTGAAGGTTCCTCCCTCTCTGGGCCACGGAGGTCCCGCTCGGGCACTGAGGGCGGCGCCACTTACCGAGCGGCAGGAGCTGCGATGGGTTAGTAGTCGCCGTGGCCGCCATGCTGCACCCAGGCCTGACTAATCGCTGCCATCACCCCGGACGCGAACAGCCGCTCGGGAAGGGGGGGTGGACAGGCTCGACGAGTCGATGGCCGAGCTGCCGCTCCGCTCCTCCCTTCCTCCCTCTGGACCCGCCTTCTCACTTACGTGCGGGTGTATAAACTTTCCCGGAATTCTTATGCGTCTTCTATTACTTTCCAAGGTGTAATTTGAATGCGATTATGAACTTTGCAACAGTCAAAACTCTTGCTAATTTGGAGCTGGCTCCAGCTCTGCCTGACCTTGCATTTGAGATGGGGAGAAACTGCAAACAGAGGTCATTGCAGAAGGAGACACATCTGTTAGCACTGATCACACCTCACACAAGACGTTCTCATCCTCAAAGGATGAACAGTGTGTGGAAAACACTGTTTTAAAGAAAACGTGATAGCAGAGGGACATTCTGTCTGACTTTCAAAAAATACAACCCTATAATCATACAATAGTTTGGGTTGGAGGGGACCTTAAAGATCATCCAGTTCCACCCCCACTTCCATGAGCAGGGACACCTCCCACCAGATCAGGCTGACCAAGACCCCATTCAACCTGGCCTGGAACAACTCCAGGGATGGGGCAGCCGCAGCTTCCCTGGGCAACCTGTGCCAGGGCCTCACCACCCTCATTGTGAAGAGATTCCTCCTTATGTCTAGTCTAAATCTGCCTCTCTCCAATTTATACCCATTGCCCCCAGTCCTGTCACTACAAGGACCTCCCCAGCTTTCTTGTAGCCTCTTCAGGTACTGGAAGGTCACTATAAGGTCTCCTCAGAGCCTTCTCTTCTCCAGGCTGAACAACCCCAACTCTCTCAGCCTGTCCTCATATGGGAGGTGCTCCAGCCCTCTGATCATCTTTGTAGCTCTTCTCTGGACTGGTTCCAACAGTTCCATATCCTCCTTATATTGAGGATTCCAGAACTGGACACAGTACTCCAGATGAGGTCTCCCAAGAGAGGAATAGAGGGGCAGAATCACCTCCCTCGACCTGCTGGCCACGCTTCTTTTGATGCAGCCCAGGGTACGGTTGGCCTTCTGGGCTGCAAGTGCACATTGCCAGCTCATGTCAAGTTTCTCATCAATCATCACCCCCAATCCCTTCTCTGCAGGGCTGCTCTCAATCACATCGCCCCTCATCCTGTATTGAAAGTGGGGATTGCCCCAACCTGGTGTAGGAGATGAAACTTTACTCTACCTTTGCTTAAATAAAAAATACTCCACTTTTCATAATAGTTGCTCAGCCCTGGCATCACTCAGAGGTGAATAATGATGTGGGGCAGCCATGTGGTCTCAGAGTGAGGCCGTCACTGGAAATGTGGGAATCAGCAAGTGGCAGGGCAGTGCTCCAAGAGGGCACACAGGAATTAATGCCAAACCAAAGCCCAGTGCACAGAAACCACAGGATCTGTACAGCCACACGGGGAATCCTTTACCATGGCTCCCAATACATGGAATAGGGTGTTCAGGAAAGTGAATGGATCCATGAAGGAGTGAGGTGCACATGCAACCAGTGGGATCCCTGAAGTCACTCCTCAGAAATTAATACATTATGCAAACGAGGAATTGACCCTCTCCTCTTTAAACCTGACAGAAGATTGGGTGCACAGTAACATTAGTAAAAACACCGAGACAGCCCAAAGTCATGGTGAAAAGTAAAATATTTTAGAAAAATATTTATAAGTATCACTTTAAAACATCTTTTTGAAAAGCAAGTGCAGAATTTTTTATCATACCTGTTGTATAGCTGGCATGTGTGGATTGCATTTGGGATGCGTAGCTGTGGAACAGTGGAAGAGATGGTTAGAGACATTTGTTGCAGTGACAGAAGAGAGGTAACAGGCTGCTTGACTGAGTACACCACCTCTGCTGGAAATCTCTGGTTTATCGGAGAGGCAACTCCTTTCTATAGAAAAGTTAGGAAAGCCCAAGAGATCCTTGCCGTGTTCGGGAAGGAAGTGGAGCCAGGAAAGTGCCGTGGCTCTGTGATGAGGTTGCTATGTAAGGAAACTCACTTCCTCAATGATTAAGTGGACGAAACTGTCCTGCAGTCAGCAGTCCTGCAGTGGGTACAAAATAAAGTGAAACAAGCATTAGTGAAAGAAGTTTTCACAGGCAATGAAAGGCAGTATGAACTGCAATGGCTCATCAAATTTTGTGGCTCTGTATTCAACACTCCTGTGTTTTCCCGTGCAGTAATCACACCCCTGACCTGTACCAGTCAGTTTCTTTAAACATTATGGAGATGATCATCCTGGGTTCTACTGAAAGGCATTTCAAGGGCAAGGCAATTATCAGGCAAAGTCAACATGGGTCGTGGAGGGAAAGTCTCATCAAACTAAATTGATCTCCTGCTATGAGGGTCACTTGGCACGTGGATGGTGGGAAAGCAGGGGATGTTGTTCTGGATTTTAGTAAGGCTTTTGATGGTGTCCCTCACAGTAGCTTTCTGGACAAGTTGTTTAACTGTGAGACGAGCAGGGTCTGGGTGTGCTGGGTAAAGAATGAGCAACGTTATAGGGGTGCCTGTCTCTGCCCCTGAATCCTGGATGAGCCTGGGACTTGCACTGCAGAGAGCTGCTCTCCTGGATGGAGCCCTCAGACCTAGGTCAGAGCTTGTTGTGCAGAACGCCAGGCATCGCACCGCATAACTGCTCTGTTCTATGGACTCCTTGCCACGCTCTAAGTTGAATAACAAGAAGGTTGTTATTTGCCTGAAATGCCAGGGGTTTTACAGCTCCAAAAACACTCTCAAGGACACAAAACACAAAGGTTACTGGTGGAAACACGATCTCATTTTCTTTTCTTTTTTATTTTTCTGCCTTTTTTGTCTTCCAAAACTTGCTCCGCCACTGTGCTTCTTGTCACGGATGCATGAAAAGTGCCCTCGTGCCTGCCCTGCATTTGTACTGTACACAGGGAGAGCTGGAGAGTGGCAACTCCTGATGGCGCAGCAAGCCTGAGGCCCTTCCAAGCACAGGCTGTTTTTGCACAAGTAAGAACCCCTGGGGAAACAGAGCCAGGGCAAGAGCAGAGCTCGCTCCCACTACAAACTTGCAATGGACAAGAGAGACAGAGGGAGCCAGGATGTGAGACATGAGTGGTGCCTTGGAGGTGCAAGAGCAGCAGGCAAGAAGCCAGCCAACAGGGCCTGGAGAAGCCCTGACAAGAGACTACGCTCAGTTGTACAGAAGAGAAGAAACCACCCCCAGGGGCCTCCCTTGGAGCCCACCTGGGGAGTTTAAGAAAGCTTCCTTCCCCTGGATGCATGGAACGAGGGCCACCTTCGTGGAGCAGGAGCAGCAGGCACCCAGCCACAATGGCCCAAAGCAGCCCCGGGAAAGGGCCATGCTCATCGCAGCAGAGGAGGCACAAAATCCCCAGGGACACTTGCTAGTTCATTGTGGAGGAAAAAAAAACCTTTCTCCCCCCCACAACAGGCCACTTCATGGTGCATCAGCAGCAGGCAGTGACCCAGCCAAAGCGGACCAGAAGAGCCCTAACAAGTGGTCATTCTCCATGTTGCAGAAGAAGGCAACCCCCCCATGGGACCAGTGCAAATCTGCCCTGGGGGCAAATTCCTTCCTGACGGCAGAGCTGGTGATCAGCTATTCCCTGAGCATGTGAGCAAGATCTGTCTCCTTGTCCCACAGGCTGGTCACGCCTCCGAGGAGATGCCACAGCCCTGTTCTCCCTCAACCTGGAGCCATCTCAGAGGTTTCCGAGAGTGGCCAAATGGCCCCACCCTGATTGGCCTTGGGGGAAAGACTCCTTCCTGCACCTACCGGGACACAAGTGGGTGTTCCAAAGCACTGGGAACCCTTGCAACACATCTGCATCCCATTGCTTACAGCTGCTGTCCTTGGCTCCATGGGGGAAGAGGATGGCAAGCTCTGCAGCACTCCTCAAGAAGGCTTTCCCTTTGTTACAAGACATTATGAGCCTCTTTGTGGCATTGCTCTCTGGCAAACCCAGAGAGGTCTGCATGGGCTACTTTGGGTGTAGCTTATTACAGCAGCACAGAAAAGCAGAGGGCTCAGCTCAGGCGAATGAGGCACTGGCTTCAGTGCCAGCGCATACATACACACGCACAAATTCTCATTTCCCTTGGGAAGTCCTACATAGTGCGTCCACTCATAGGTGAGGTCTTCAGCCATTGGTGTGAGGGATCCAGCTTTCATAGCATTGAATAAACAAATCATATCGCCCCAAAAAAGTGGAGTCTCTGGCCCCAGCTGCTTACTGACTCTTTCTCACGCTCTCTGCACCAAGAACAGCACAGCACAATCCCACTGATAACAGCAATGTTAGAGGTTACAGAAGAAAAGTGCACGTAGCAATGCAATACGAATCATCCAGGGATCATCCTGTGTCATTTTAGGCCTGTCAATAAAGCCCTGTCATAGACACATTACAGAGAGAGCTGAAGACAGATATTTCTCCTTTTCTTGCTTTTCCTCCTCAGTTAGATTGGAGCCTGGGATACAGATACACACAGACGTTACTTTTTGCCCTGACAAGTTGTGGCACTTGATTTCTGCCGTCGTATTCAAAGCCTGCACGACACTTTATGGTGCTGCAACTCCCGTGCTCCAGGGCAGCCCTGGCTAAACCGTCCCCAGAAACTGTTTGCAAGAGGTCTTTCACTGAGGTACTTCATTGAATGACACTAAGAGAGCACAAAAGCCTGCACGTCTTTTAGGTGACGTCCTTTCACCTGGGCTCACACCTTCCTCTCAGAGAAAAGTATAGGAAAAGCAACTCAGCTGATAGAGCTGCTTCTTCTTTACCTTTAAGGAATTACATTTTACAGTCACAAAGAAGAACTGAGGCCCAAGAAGAGGCTGCGCTACTGTCGAACGCCTGCACGTTGCTGTGAAGCTGTGCACAAGTGCCACTGACTGCATAGGCTTTAGAAATAGTACTGTGGGTGACATGTGGGGAAGAGGCAGGCAAATGCAGCTCTCACTTCCAGTGCTGCCAGGGGATTACAACATCAGAGGTCCCCCTGGTATCCCCCTCCAATAGATTCTCCTTTCTTCCCAAAGATTCAAACCCAGGTTTGTGGGGAGGAAGAAATTCATGAAGAACCAGGGCTCACTATTCACTGAAACTGGGATTGTCCTCAGCGATTTGTTAAATAACTTGAATCCAGAAAAGTTATCCAGGTCTTTAAAAATTACATAACCTAGAACTGGACCCAAGAGCAGAAGAAAAGCCTCATGGGATCCATCCAACCACAGCACCTTCTGTTGGTGACATCACCGGCAGCACCGTTGACCGTTGGGGCAGCCAGCACAGCACCACTTAAGCAGCAAAGATGCCATCCTGCAGCTGCAAGCGCCTGAAGGCCATGAAGCTGGGCCTGCCACTGAGTGGGGAGGAGCCAAAGGAGAGCAACTCCCCACTCAGTGGTGAGGAGCCCATGGAGGTCAACGCGCCATCACTGGCAGCAAGCCCAGGTAGGTTGACCCACCACTCTGTGGCAAGGAGCCCCTGGATCCACCTGCAGAGAAGGAAGAGCCCATGCACGTGGATCCAGTTCCTGTGGTCCTGATGGGGCATTGTACCATCATGCTCAGGGTGCCTCCAGGGTCACAGGAGCACAGCACTGCCTGGAGTCATCCTCACAGGCAGCTCCCGTTAAGCAGTGCCGCAGCACCAGCGTACAGCAGCAAAACCAGAAGCACCCTCACACCTCCCCCCCCACCCCGAAGAAGCATCAGGAACATCACCTCTGTTGTTTTGTACATATTATTATTATTGTTGTTGTTGTTCTTGATGTTGTTGATGCTGTTGTTGATGTTGTTCCTATTATTACTATTACATAGAAGTATCAAGAGTAGGAGTAGTAGAAACATTGTTTTTTTTTTTATTGTGTTAATAAAACTGTTGCTATTTTACCCCATGGGTTTTCCTTTCCTGGTGCAGGGTGGGGGTGGAAGAGGGGCTGCCTAGAGTTTAGCTGCTGGCTAAGGGCTCACTGGTGGCTCACGTGCTAGCTCAGGAAAGCAAACTGATGCCTGTGGGGTGAGTTCCACACGCAACCAACCTGATCCGTCAAGTCACTCCCCAGGAATGAATATATTATGCCAATGAGGAATTGCCTCCCTTCCCTTTAAACCTGATAGAAGCGTCAGCAAGAACTACGGACACATGAGGCAGTTTTCCAGCTAGGATCCTCTATCATTTGTAGCTTAAAACACATAGAAAATAGAAAGGCAACCCCCGTTTCATTTCAAAAGTATAATTTAGTGCAAAGTGCTAGCACCAAGGTAAAAACGAACCCCCCCCCTCCCCCAGGTAAATAACAATGGAGGTAAAGAAGAACATGGTTAAAAACATCTTATTACAGGAGTTACTTATTCTTAACCGCTCACTGAACGACATCCACCTTAGCATGCTGGAAGGCCAGGCACTCCTGTAGAAACCAAAAGAAAGGGTGACACCTACAGGGAGGAGTGGACAGGATAGGTGACTCCAAACTGACCAACAGAGTATTCCACCCCACGCATGTCATACTCAGGATAACCAGCTGATGGATTATGAGGGTCAAGTTCTCTTCTTTGATAGCCAGCATGCAGTGAGGACCTTGTCTCTCTTTTTCTTTATCCGGGATCTCCACTTTCCTCAATCCAATTCCTGAGTGCAGCCTGGGACCTTTTCAAGAGAGCTTTACCCTTGTGGTCCGGAAGTTTTATCCTAAGTACGAAGTGTAAGGAATGGAATACTCTATTGGTCAGTTTGGGGTCACCTGTCCTGTGTGCTCCTCCCTCCCTGCCAGCATGACTCCTTCTCGCCCCTTTCACTTGCGGCATTCCAATAGCTCGAGGATGGACTTGGTTTCTACAGGAATAAATGTGAGCAGTGTCCTTTCTGCATACCAGTGCCCCGCTTTATCACTGCTGGAAACAGAAAAACAGGTGCTTAACTTTCAGAAAGTGGAGTTGCTTAGATGAGGCTTAGCTGAAAACCTGGAAACCTAATTCTACTTTAGCCCAGAACAGAACATAAGCTAAGCAGTTCCTTTGAGCTTTACCTGAATTAAAGAGGTAGGAGCTCCAGTTTGACAAGGCTGAACTCCTGTGATCGCCCCTCCTCACGCCTCGAGCCCAGCAAGGCCAGACCAATGCTCTCAATCCCTGTTACCCTTAACCAGGAAGTAACTCAATCTGTCTTTTAAGTGCTCTTTCATCTGTATTTCCTTAACACAAATACAAAAGAGCATTACTGTTAAAAACTTAAGACTGTTATAGAATAAAATTCTTCCAATGCACGGCCAAATCTTGCCAGTCAAGAGAGCGAACAAGCACCCTGGTAAAGTCACAACAGCGCTACCACTGCCTACGTTACCCTGGTGAACCTGAATCTCCAAAAAGATATGTTCACAGCTTAGGGGAAGTACACCAGACTTTGTTGGTTTTCCAAAGCCAGTTCCCCCCAACACTCCTCCTGCACTTGCTGCATACTCACTTTACTGTAGAATCTGTTCTTTGAAATGTGTTGTCTGAGTGTTGCATTCGTACTGTTATCAAGGCCATGAGTTAAACATGTCGCCAGCAATGCCTTTTGTCTCACATCTGATAAGGAAGACAGCAAGCTGGGCACCAGCCTGATGGGAATACAAGCACAGAAGCCTTCTCTGGAGACTCCTGCACCTGCTGTGATCCCAAGCTCTGGAAACATCACCAGACAGGAGGCAGCTGAGGGGTTCAGTTAACCTGGCCTCTCTTGAGTTGGAAAGAGAAACATTCTTTCTTTGACTGGTCTTCTAACAAAAAGAGGGAATCTGTCAAGCAGACCGAATTCCTCTTGGAAACAGAATAAGCACCAGTTATTGAACTAGATCACACCCAGATAAAGAGACCATTACGATTCTCAGGAAGGAATGAGGCCTCAAAAGCAAAACACTTCTCACCCAGACAACTCCATTGTTCACACACTTAATCCCTCAGTTCTTTACAAGGTAGTTTGGAACACTAATTCCACAGGGCTTCAGAGAGTGGAAAAAGGTCCTGCTAAAAAATCACCTGGAGAAGAGAAGGCTCAGAGGAGACCTTACAGCAACCTTCCAGTACCTGAAGGAGCTACAAGAAAGCTGGGGAGGGACTGTTCATAAAAGCTTGTAGTGACAGGACTAGGGGCAATGGATATAAACTGGAGAGGGGCAGATTTAGGCTAGACAGAAGGAAGAATTTCTTCACCATGAGAGAGGCACTGGCACAGGTTGCCCAGGGAAGCTGTGGATGCCCCATCCTTGGAGCTGTTCAAGGCCAGGTTGGATGGGGCCTTGGGCAGCCTGATCTAGTGGGAGGAGTCCCTGCCCATGGCAGGGGTTTGGAACTAGATGATCTTTAAGGTCGCTTCCAACCCAAACTACTCTATGATTCTACTTAAAATTCCTCAAATTTTCTCATTTGTGATATCATGTCTCTCGCTTGACAGCTGCTGACTGCAAACACTATCATGCTTTGCACCTCTCATATTTTCTAATGGTCATCATATACTTGTTTGCATGTGGTTAGAATGACAACCTTGCTGTACTTGTTCATATACTATATATTTAAAAGTGTACATACAGACTGAAAAACAAACACATAGAGGCTTCTTTTGAATTGCTTTTTGTTCACCAGTGTCAGTCTCACTAGTAGGCTGTTCACTACACGTTTTTATTTCACACGGACAACAGTAAGATCATGTGCTCACTTGGATTTGATTGAACCTCACTGCCACAGCCCAGGGACCAATGGATCACAAAGCTTTTTTCACCATAACAAAACATACTTTTATCTGACCATATGCTGTTACTAGTCCTTTGTGTGATCTTCCTTTCAACGTATATATATGTTGTATATATGTTACCAGTGGATAAAAATGCATAAATTAAAAAATAAGTCATGCGGCACTATATACCCTGCAGATGACAAAAAAAGTGAATCGCAGTGCATTTGCAAAAAACAAAACCAAAGCCCAACTGTATCAAACATCTCACCGGCCTGTGATTGTTTTTTGAAGCTATACACAAATATTAGGCTGCTATACCCAACGGTAAACTAATGGAACACAGTATGGAAAACCACAGGGCATTACAAGAGAAATCCCTGAGCTTGACAGGTAACAACATGAGTAGCTGACAAAAGGGATAGTGTTGTAAGGATATCACAGGTGATAATAGGGGAGTTATGCAAGAAATGGCTGAACTTCATAGATAATCAGAGGCGAATACTGGGGATGCCAAGTCTTGAAATGATGAGGCAATCACAACTCCAATATCATATGAAGCTGAGATTATCTGTATCAGATGAAAGACAAAATTTGGGTACAAATTTTTGGGTACTACCCTTGGGCGCTACAGCTGGAGCAGGAAAACAAATCGAATCTGTCAGTTCAGACCATCACACACTTGCCAAACCTGTTTCTGTGGTCAGGAAGACCTGCTGTTTTCCTCGGCTAACAGCAGAGTACCCAGGGGAACAGACAGAGCATCCACATAGCAGGATGCACGTCCCAGGCCTGACAGCACCAGCAACTGACTATCACTTCCTAGCAGTACTCAGAGATATCTTTCGGGTAAACAGTACTTTATAAGACCTCATGCTCAGAGATGATCTCTTTAGAGGGCTGCAGCTCCTATAAACACTCGTTGAAAATTGCATTCATGAAGGACTAATGACCTTGAATCACTGTGGCCAACTAGCATAGAGTAAGGATGATGGTTATCGATAGGCAAGTATCAAAGCAGCTGGAGAACGAATGAAATGTAATCATACTTGCATATCGTTTCAGAGGATCACAACTTACATGCCAAAATGACCTGACAGGCATTACTTAAAAGAAAAAAAAAGACCCATAATTTAAAAATTCTACAAAGCAAAATTCCCTACTTGCTATAAGCTCACGCCAGGTTTTCAGCTCACCATAGATCTGTTCAACAGGATGCAATTCCTCAAGAATCTGAAGGCCCCCAGTGACTTCTTACAGTTAAATGTACTTGGATAGCTCCTTATGAGAGGGATTTCAGCCTAGAAATGACTCAGCAAAGGCTGTATCAAATAGGAATATGAACAAAACTGCGGATCTTTTCAAAAGAAAAATCATACCAAAGAATCATACAGTAAATAGACTTTCTTTAATCTCAGCTCTTGTCAGATTAGTGCTGTCAACAGTCACAGACCAGCATATGATACAGTTATGTATTAACTATTTACAATTTACAGTAACATATTTTTTCTCCAGAAAATATAAGTACAAAAGCTAGGAATAAACAAATGAGGTACTGCAATTTGGATTTATTTTAGGCAAAAGCATATAGAAATGACCTTTAGCAAACAATCATAAGATCAAACTGGGATAAAGTAGTCATAAAGAGTGCCTAGTTCATCAGGAAAATCACCTCAACTGCTACCCATCCAAAAAAGTATTGCACAATTTATTCAAAAATAAAAAAATAAATAGAACAAACAAGCCATTTCTTTCTACTCTTATAAAACACTGAGTAAAGCCTCTATAGAGATACAGTAGTGGGCAAGTCTTTATTAGGATAAAGTCTTTTCTCTCCTTTACAAAAATAACCTTTAACACAAAATAGAAGACAGTGTTCAATAGCAAGGAAAAAATACGCATCACCAGATAACCCGATTAGCGCTTCCTGTCAAGGCAGTTTTCATCTAATTCATGGTCCAAGGTGGTGCTGAGTTTTGGTTTCTGCTGTTCCATTTGTGACCTTGAATCACAGACTGTCTCCTTGTCCCTTCTCAAGGGACAACAGCAGATAAAAACGTTATGTCTAAGCAGCAGCGCTATGAGACATTCTCATCGCAACTGCTTCAAGATGGTCGTAGCCATGACTAGAAGAAAGAAAAGTTAGAACAAACGAACAAATGTTACATTATTGAAAGCAACTTAGAAGCATTTAAAATAATAATGATGTTGCTTATTGGTAGGTATAGGAGATGAGAGCATTTCAGGTCAAAATTGTCAAATCATTAAGTGATTCTGAGCAAGTAATTCCATCTCATTATCAGAAAAACTGTGACAAAACAACCTGTAGCAAAAGTCATGTGTCTCACTGTAAATAGATAGTCTACCACGTCACTGCATCTCCATCCATTGAAAAAGAGTTGCCCTCTCCACATAAGGCCTGTCATCAAAACTGAAATGATGAAGTAACATTTTATGGCTAGCAAAAAGCCTCCTCTACACTGAAAAAAATCATTGCTTTCACAATGAAGCCAGCATTGTCTCAATTTCTAAGTTTTATACATGCGAGAATATCGTTCCATTTGCTGGCTATCTGCTGACATCAGTCCCAAAAACACTTGAAATACCCTAAGAAACTACAATCCAATAATGAGGTCTGAACAGTTCCCATATCCATTAGCTTAAATTGTGAAAGTACAACAGGTAATTGCTGACATTAAGGTCAAAATCAAGCCCTTCTGCGATATGCTTCAAATGCAGCTGAGAAACCTTGACCTTTTTTCACAGCAGCACTGCAAGGGAGCATGATGAGAATTTAAATTTCAAACATGCTTTCTGCAACAGTGTTGTAAACTGTTTTGTCTGTTGTTATCAACAATTCAATTATTTTCAACAGAAAAAACAGTTGGTGATTTTGTCATGAAGTGATCAAGGCAAACAGTCCAAACTCTGTTTGTATCTGAAGTGCAATAAAGTGCACCCACTACTGTATTTAAAGGTTTAAAAGAACACAAAATAAAGTAGAAACCATGACTGTTTGCTAAGATGAACAGATTTTTTCATATGAAACAGATATTATTTTGTATTGAAGGCTGTATTTGCATGACTGCAAGAGAGGAAGACGGGCCGTCAGCTGCACTGTGAGAACCAGCAACGGAAACAGCCGAAGTTTTTCTTGCTGTGGCAATGCTGCAGGCAAACCACTGCCTTTCAGCCGACAGACAGCGATTGTTTCACATGCACTGAATCAATTCCTGGCAATCGTGCAAAGCTTCTCAGTTGCAAATGAAAAAAAAGAAAGTTGGCCTGGCCGTATCGTATAAAATTCATCTGAAGACTTCATTAACTATCATGCACCACTAACAACTCAAATCACAACCTTATCAAGCAGTGCAGAAAGCTTCACCCGTGTCTTTCCATACCCTGCTCCTCTCTCAACCACAACTGCTTGTGTGCCACTTGCTTAGCCTGGCTCGTCTGATGCAACCTGCATCTTTGAGGCCTAAAGCAGCTGTCCCTTTTCTGTAACACTACAATTAGTGTTGCAGATTCTTAGGGGAAGTAGCTTAATAAACGCTGAGAAAAGGCACAATAAACAGAGAGCATAATAAACATAAAGCTCCCCAACTTATCCTTCCTAATCTCTTTGCTCTAGTTTCTCTTGATATCTTGATATCTCAGAAAGGTACTGATGCTGAAATGCAATCATATCCTAATTCCTCTACAGAGAGCACTACATTAATCTTTTTAAAAAACAATGCATTCTCATATTTATAAGATGTAATAATTCATTTCACACAGTACAGTGTATGTCTCTCATAATTCTGAATTAATTATCTCTTCAAAGGATTTCAGAAAGTGAATAAAGACAAAACAAAGCCCAGCGACGTAAAATCTAGTAATACCTAATAATTGATATAAAATCAGATTTGTTTTTTCTACAACTGATATTTATGTAGCTCAATCAACATTTCAAGTTATGCTTATTACTCAAAAAGATTGGGTTTTTAATCAATATTTACCATCTTCAAGCTTGTCTTTGTAGAGCAAAATATGATTAAGAGCAAAATACGATTAAGAGCAGGACAAAGTTTATCATACACATATTAGAACAAAAAATTAATTTTTTTATTTTAATGAACAAAGGCATGCAAGAAAAAAAAAGCAGAAGAATGATTAATCTACAGGTTTCATCTTCAAATAAAAGTAGTATGTATTAGTCTTCACTCACCCACATGCTATTTAAGCACAGAGAGATGAGATATTCAGAAGATACCCCTGCGAGATGAGGTAAACTACGAAGCCAGGAGAAAAAAAATACTTTTATTAGACTACTTTGTTAGTAGTGTAGATAAGAGCTCTATGGACATTACTGGTTAGGGATGAGATTACTGCTGTTAGGTCACAATAACTATGTAGTAAAAGCTAAATTAGTGAAGGTGATCGACCTAGCACACGTTACCTAGGAATTTCTTAAAAGTTTTCAGAAACCCATTAGATGCCTACTAAGAGGGTAAATAACTACTTACAGACACTTAGTATTACACTTATTCTTTTCCAGTAGCACAGTTAATTAAAAATTTGTATATTTAAATTAGTTAGAGAAGTTTGAACATATATTAAAATACAGAAACAACCAAGCTTTATGTTAAAAATGCACATTTATGTTGTCGTTTAGAACTTATGCCTCATGAGATCGAGATATTTTAAAATATTAAAAAAACCCAACCAACCAACCATAAACTTCTTAGGATAAAATAAGATCAGAAAATTCATCTGCAAAGCAGTGATGATTGAACTTGCTTTGTCCTGTTGTACCCATAACTATCAGAAATATGGCTTCAATGAGGATGAGAAATACTAGTTAGGAATATACACTTCCCAAATAAACTCAAACAAACAGCTGGAATTTGATGTTTCACTGAAGAAGAGGGAAGGAGAGAGAAAAGCACATTTCTTGAGCACAAGACATAGGGAAAAAGGAGACTTGAAGAAAAGTTTATAATTCCTTATTTTTGCAACCAAATCCCTTGAATAAAATTGGTTTACTTATATAACTTACCCGTGGTCGGGCATCTTCTCGTTCTAGTATCTTCTGAGTCTGATCCGCTGAGAACTTCAACACTGTTGTTATAACCCTGGCCATTGTCTA
Source organism: Cuculus canorus (assembly GCF_017976375.1). Classification (NCBI taxonomy): domain Eukaryota; kingdom Metazoa; phylum Chordata; class Aves; order Cuculiformes; family Cuculidae; genus Cuculus; species Cuculus canorus. The sequence goes on along the minus strand of NC_071402.1, from coordinate 107,580,936 downwards.
CAAAGAAATTTGTCATCTCTGAGTAACTTCTGTATACACTAAAATGCTTTCTATTATTTTAAAATGCATTTTATTTAAGAATACTGGATACTATTTTCAGCAGCGTCAGTGGAAAATATGAAAACAGTAAGATAAAACTACATGTTTCACATCACATACGCACAATAAGTTACAAGAACTACATGAAAACCATGAAAACTCTTCATTTCAGGTTGTCACAAACTGCCTGGACTGTAATACGATGTTTCGCATCTCTGCTCAAATACTTGAAGTCCATTAATAAGACAGCATCCTGTTAGAAATACTGCTCCTACTGCATCTGATCATAATGCAGCCTTTCCGAAGATGAAGAGCACATGTTACAAGTGCATGGCACTGGAGAGAGTCCTTAGGGATTCAACTGTATTCAGATCAGCCAAATATTTTGTAAAGAAAGAAGATCCAAATGTCAGATGTGCAACTCCAGTTGTGTAAATATCTTTAGTGAGTATACAGTAACTCCAGATTTAAGTGGCAAATCATTTAGACATCCTCAGATGGAAGATGTAAGCATATCAAAGCCTCGGGAAAAATCAGCACTGATTATTTCCATTTTATAAACAGATGAGTGGGAGCAAAAAGCTCCAAAAGGCACAAAAAAAGGTTCAGGTGACTTTTACAAGAAAGGAAAGAGTGGCTAATAAATACTGTACACACCAGCTTTCATAGTACATTAAGCTTGACTGACGACAGGACTTTGGCTAGTAAAACCACACCTACCTATAAAGGTTTTAGTCTCCATAGGTTGACTAGTGAGAGATGTAACAACCCCCTGCCCCCACCAGTCATCCTGGCATGCTGACAACGTTTTTAAGGTAGGGATGTTGCCTCTCTGGAAAGAAACCTGAAAGCCTATTAAATCCTGTGTCAGTAATAAACAGCAGGTAATCAAATCACAAACACATGACATTTCAAATATATATAGCAAGGATGATAAACTCTTTTCTAACCCAAATCACATATCACCATGTACAACTTTCCATACCTTTGTCTCACGACCCATCATGTATTCAAAGAGCACTTTCCTCAAGTATTCAAACTCAGTAGGCTCCCCAAAGAGGGAAACATCAGTTTGGTGAAGGTTTGCATCTGTGTAAACAAAAATATGAGAATCTTTATACTGCGAGTCACTCATATGAATCTAAGTTTCACTAATCGCATGAAACTGAACAAGAAAATAACACCAGACTCTGCCTCTAGGAAGAAGGCACACCGGACACAAGTCTACACTGGGAGAGGAGTGACAGGAGAGCAGCCCTGCAGAAAGGGCTCTGGGGGTGCTGGTCGGCAGCAGACTCTGGACGAGTGAGCAGTGCCCTGGCAGCCAGGAGGCAAACCACAACCTGGCTGCATCAACCACAGCGCAACCAGTCGGTCAGAAGAGGTGATCGTCCCACTGAATTTAGCACTGGTGCAGCCTCACCACCTTGAGTACTGTGAGTACTGCGACCCATAAATTAAAAGAATGTTGGGGTCCTTGAATGGATCCCGAGGAGGGCACCAAAGCTGGGAAAGGGGCTGCAAGGCGCATCCTCTGAGGAGCGGCTGAGCACATGGGGTTTGTCTAGTTTGAAGAGAAGGAGGCTGAAGGGTGATCTCACTGTTCTCTGCAGCTTCCTGAGGAGGGGCAGGGGAGAGAGAGAGGCTGAGCTCTTCTCCCTGGTGCCAGGAAACATAGAAATGGCTCAAAGCTGCATTTGTCACGGGAGGTCTGGACTTGACATGAAGAAACATTTCTTTACCAAGAATGTGGCTTCCTAGAGAGACACAAGGCCCAGCATCCTTCAGAGGAAGGCTTTTGGGGTGCTGGCCCCAAGGCAGTCCCTGTGCCCAGGAGGGCCATCCCTGCCCTTGCTGGTCGCAGGGAGGTTAAAAATAATCAGAATAACGAAGCGACATGGTTGAGGTAACGTGATGCAAGAACGTTTTTTACTGGCGTGTCCTTGAACCATATAAATAGAGCATTTATTAAACTAAGAAGAGCAATATTACTGTGATCAAGACATCAGAGGAGGAGATCTTGCAAAGGAATTCTAATCAGAAGAAAAGCAAAAGCCCAGACATGTAACAAAAGCAAGATCTGTAAAATCTAATATTTTTAAATGTCTAATTAGCAGAGACAAATGATAATTCCTCCCCACCCATTTTCTAGTGCCATTGCCTCTACCGCTCCTTGAGATACAGAAAGCTTAAGAACTCTGACAGAGATCTTTTAACTGTATGACATAAAAATAAACATCAAACAAAATGGTGCGTGATTTGCTTATCTGAAATCACACACCACCTCTATTATAACAAACCAGACAAAACAATGCTAAGATGTCATAAAAATATTACCTAAGTGTTTTAAAGAGACTGACATTTTAATAAATTGTCTAAATCAAAGCATATATTTCAAACAAAAAAAAAATTATCTGCGGTTAAAACTGTGCCTTTACCTTTGTACGGTGTTCCAACCGATGTGACGTACATTTTCTTCTCATACTTTTTCAGCTGGTCTTCCAGTACATGAATCTAAATAGAGAACAGTCAAAATGATAAATGGTGTTCACAAGCAGCTAAACTAAGCATAACTTAAACAGATGCCAGCTACACATCACCACCTTCTTGGAAATCAAAATACATGTGCTTTTTGAGGAAGGAAAATCTTAAAAATTATGTTACTAAAAACTGTCCCTAAACTACTTAAGGTAATGTGTATGCACACATAAGAATATCTATAGCAAATGTTTTATCTATATATGTATTTATATATATATATATATATATATAATGGACACATATATATCTATTTACATAGATATATATGTACACACATCTATTTTATACAAATACACTAAAAAAATGGCAAAAATTGTTCTTAACACCAAAAGAGACTTAGTTTACAAAAAGAAGAGATCTGTTAATTCAAACTGCATTGTTCTGTTTTTCACTGTGCAAATGCTTTGCTACTCTGTATCACAATTACATGGTATTTCCATTCTCAGGGGACAGGAGGACTTTAAGTAAAAGTACACAGATCTTTTCAAAGCGAGTATGAGTCAACACTACTTTCAATGCATATTATTTCCATAGTACCTGTGTACAGATGTGCTACATCATCACTTGATAAGAACAAACCTTTTCATATTACAGACACAAATTATTAAACAGAAATACATTTTATTTGTTTAAACAGCAACTTTTACCTGCTCTTTCAATTCCTGCTCTTTCAGTTTTGAATCATTGACTAGTGTTGTCTTCTGTGCAAGCTGTGCCTGAAAGAACAGCAACATACGGAATTCATCAAGAAACTGCTAAAGATATGTCACAGGTATCTTGTCAATAAATTCTTTCTCCCTTTTAACACATACAAACTTATAAACACTGTTTCTGATTTCAAACTGCTGCGAAACACAATTATCTGGAGAGCAAAATTAATAAAAGTTAAGACTTACCTGAAGTTCTGTTACTGTGACCTAGAAAAACAACACAAAAAATTAGATTAAAATGCTTGAAAAACACCGCATGTATCAAGCACTGGGCATGGGTAAAAAAAAGAAACATCAATCACTTAGGACAGAGTGTGTTAATTAAAGATGATAAAAATAGAAATGATCAAATCACACATATACTTATAAAAATAAGCAGTCCTATAAATACAGTCTAACTTATCTGCACTGACAGTATGCTAAATATTTGAGCTTTGATTGGACCACGAGATGCACCAGGAGCTATCTGCACATTCAATAGCGTAATCCGTCTATTAGAATAGTGACGCTGTTTTGAGATGAAGACACCATTGCAAATAGTATGAAATATGAAATTCACATTCAGTTAAGTCAGAGCTGGGCAAAAGAAAGCATGGGAACAATTTGCTAAATTTGAATTTAATTGTAATTCTCAGGATCACTCAAGAAATCTTGATGCCTGTATGCCAGCTAAATCACGATATTTAACTGCTTTACATTCACCAAAAAAATCCCATTCTTATTCTGCAAGCACTTCAAACCTGTATGCCTTAACTGTGCATAAGTATATGCACCACCACACAACTTGGTTTTCCTCTCCTCCAAATGGGACTTAATTTATCCTTTAAAATAAAGCTATTTACTAGCAATGGAATTCTCTCAACTTGTTTTTTATCCTCTGCAGACAGAATAACTCCTTTGAGTTTCTCCAGAGTTTGCCATGCAAATTCAAAGAAGTAGAGAACTGGACAAAATTCTGAAGACATGCAAAATTAGCTGTTTATTTTGTATATTGTAAGCAGAGTTACCTATTTTTAGACTGAGATGTAATACTTGCAATATTCAAATATTTTACAGCTCTATGCTACCATTGCAAATCAGTGTGATGCATTTCTGGACAGAACTGAGAAATATATGGAATACCATTCCTGGTGTACAGATTTGATATAACTTTCCTATCAGTGAACATGAAATCCTAGAGGTGCATGTGTAACACAATGCTAAATGGCTGCCTGTATTTAGGCTTCTATTACAAAGGAAGTAGTGAAACAGAAAACAAGGGAGACCTAAAGGTACAGTACTCTTAATAGTTTTCAGAATCATGTTTTAGGGTTTAGGAGTCTTTTGAAGAATCTCCGTCCAGATAATAAGATTACTCAAGATTATAATCAATGGGTGGACTAGGGTTGATTAAGAACACAAGGCAGTTTGATACAAATATTTTTGCTTTTCCTGTTAAGAAAACAACTCTCGTTGGAAGAGTTAATAAAAGTAATACAAAGAGTTGTAAGCAAGTGCAAGGCAGAAGAGATAAACATTAGGACAGTGAGATAATCTGTAATGTAAAATAAATATATTTTAGAATCCCTGTTGCTACCAGTTGTCAAAATGAAAATTTTAAGATAAAGCTCATATGAATTCTCGTCAATGACTCAACACCTCATATATTGTTTTGAATGTAAAAAAAAAAATCACACTAAAATGACTCAATGTGATTTCCTTGACTTCTAAAGGGCTTCCAGTAAAATTATCATAAAAAAAAAACACACTTAGAGGGCAAAACTCCTACCTTAATAATCAATCACAAGACAACTGGACTTTTTAATATTAACAAACCATTGAGAAAGGTATTATCAAATACTGCAGATTCTAAAGTTCGCTTTTGAAGAAGGTAACATCTAAAAGAATAGAAACTGTATGGGAAAGTGAAAGCCAGATATACAAATCAGATCTAATTAAGAGCAAACTACAGAGTTTTTTGATGACTAAACATTTCACACCTAAAGATATAAAAATAAATATTAGTGCCAACTCACTTTTTCATTGTTCCAATGTTCTTCTGCCATCCTTTGTTTGTATTCATTTTGCAAGTCTCCTAGCTGTGTCTGCAACTCATAAACTTTTGCAGTCATCTCTTCTTCACGAGCCTTAAAAATACCGGGGAAAAAAATTACTTCTACAATTAATCATCTAACCACTCAAAACCCTAACTACAGCAGACAGAAAGCAAACAACACAAGAGTTATGCTATACACAGAAAGAATATGCTGGAAATTCAGTATAAAGGCTAATTACACTACAGGACTACAGAAAAGAGCAAGAAACAAAGGAGCTTATCAAGATTTTGCAGGCTTTCCACAATTAAGATTACATAGCTACAATTACAATTTGTTTTTTTAGAAGTTGGTTGGATTTTTTTGTTTTGTTGGGTTTTTGGTGTTTTTTTGTTCCTATTTTTAGGAGTGGTGGTAGTTGGTTTAGTTTTTTGGGCTTTTTTACCTCAAGAATCTGAAATCTTACGATTTCTAGACTACTGTGCACTGAGATCAAAATTTCATGCACATCATCCTTAGTCATAGAAGGTAGACGAAATGCAGAAAAGTAATTCCACTCAAAGCGACAATTCAGTAAAAGACACCTACTTGCAACCCATTATTTTCATAAAGCCCTGAGTAGAGATAATAATTTAAAATTTGAAATAGAGATCACATGAGGTTCTGGCATACTACAGAATCTGTATTTACATTAAGAACATATTGCTCTGTACAGCATCTGGCCCATTCTGAAAATAAACTGCATGCTATTTTGATTTAATTACAGTTATAGACTAAGACTTCAATAAAGTTGTCATTTCTGAAATCTGAATCACAAGGTCCATCCTGTATTCACATGGGATGCATTACAACAAATGAAAGAATACACACCTAAAGCTAGATGTTGTATTTTAGCTCATAGATCAACTTAAAATAATCTAGCTGGAGCATAACATTCATTTTTTCCTCTCATTTCATCCTTCAGTTGAAACAAAAAGACTTAGGCCTCAGTTTACAGGCTATGCTGATTTACAAGTCCCTTAATTAGAGAGACTTCATGAAATCTTATGTGATAAAAATATCTCTAAAAGATAAACAAATACCAGACAAAGCAAGAGAAGTACCAGGGGAGTACTTCACAAGTGAATCACATTAACAGACTAAATGATTCCTGCTCGTCTTTAAGGACATACGTTCAATTTCAGTAATATTTAGCATCATTAACCATGTTTAAAATGCAACAAAGAGCTACAAAGTTATATCAGCAAAACTCATTCTTGCAACTGGCATTACTTGTGCTTCATCTTCTTACCATTTATGACAGAGAGAAACCTGCGCAGACTTCTGGATGCAAAATTTCTCAAATCTATTATAAGCCAAGTCAGGTATAAGTGGGTTAACGACCGGTACCTTTAAGCTAAACTGAGAAAACCTACACATCTAGTGATGTACATGTTCTTACTTCAATCAGAGATCTCAATGAATATGAAACACACTCAATTTAACGTGAACAGTTCTTTACTTTTGAGGTGGTTATAAGACTTTTTCAGGAAAAAAGGCAACAAAAACTTTTTGTTCCTCCCCTAATATAACAGAAACAGATGCTTACACAGGTATCATTATCTAAAAAAGCAACATGCCCTCTGAAATTTCAAACATCAAACTACAGCTTACTGCAGTTCTAGGCAACTGTCATTGCCATCATCAATGAGAGGCAAAGAGTACCAGTGTTCATGTCCTGCAGAGGTTAAAACAGACTAAACTTCAAGATCGAGTATAGCACACGTTTCTGACAGACTGAATGAATCAGAAAAGAGAGAGGAATTACAACTGCAGGACTTCAAATTACAGATGTATTTGGGCCTATAAAGTAAGGACCTACATGGCAACACATTGGAGAGAAAAATATATCCTCCAGAAATACAGAATTTGAATCAATGGTACAAAAAAAAAAAAAAAATCTCAATTGTTTCATATTGTACAATTTTTCTAAATTAGGAAACAGAAGAAGAGGACTCTAAATTTAAAACCCTCCCATTTCCATGCAACTTACATGAAGTTCAAAATTTGGAGTGGAACATGTCGACATACCTACAACATTAAGATTTTTAGTAGTAAACAGTCATGCTTTTTGGGCTGGTAACTGAGCATAAACACACACGAGTTCACTTACATTTATCATTACTGGCTCTATCCAAGAGACAACCCTTTTTATTGAATTATTTGAACATTCAGTCTTGTGTTGCTATACATACAGGGCTGGCTGGGACAATTTACTTGGCTGAAACAGGAAGCATCCCTTGGATGGTAAAGTATCTTTAGACTGAGGATGGCTGCTAAGATCTGGTTGAAATGTTACTGGAGCAAAACTACATCTGCCTGCAATCATGATGCAAACTGTTTTCTTACAAAAAAACATGAAAGCTTTACTAGAATAAAAACTATGCAAACAGACTGCACCCTGCATAGAACAGAACCCAACTTAAAGGGCTATGGTGCCAAACTGGACGGGGCATCAGACAAAGGAGCGGGACAGTGAGGCTGACACATATACACTTCATTTAAATCCTTAAAAGAAACAACACATCACCACCACAATCCTGGCAAAGGTAATATTTAACTTACTCACTTTCCTCCTTTCGATCTGGAACACAAACTGCTCAAGGACTTAAGGATCTAACTGTATAAATTTTATGAAACAATCAGAGCTGGAACTTAATTTCTAGCGTTCTTTCAACACTACGAGCTACGTCACCCCAAATATCAAACATCATTCAGGTAGTAAGTAAGATCTTTACTAGAAAGAATTATACGCTTTCTGTCTAGTTGTGCAATGAAAAAAATGGGAGGAGTTATTCTGAAATGTATGTAACCATATCACTTTTCGGAAAGCTACCTCAAGGATTTCTTCATATTTTTCCACAGTTCTTTTTAGATCATCATCTTTTTCAGCAATCTTTTTGTGCAATTGTGTTGTCTCTATGTGATGATTTTCTATCAGTTCAGCTTCTACCTCCTGGGCTTTACCTATAAAAAAAAAAAGTGATGTAAAACAAGCATATTTATTCTGTTAGATACAACAGGATTAAAAAAGATTAAAGACAACTGTAGAAGATATCTGTAAGGAAAACTTATGAAAAAAATTAAGTTTTCACATTGTCCATGATAATTAGGTCAGTTGATCCCAGTATGTATGAAGTTTGCCGTCTGCAGCTTGGTATCTGCACGAATTTTTTCCTCCCTGATGCTGGAACTTTTCTCTAAAAGCTAAGATTCCAATTGATCTTTTTCAACTAATTCTATCTCCTAGTCTATGTAGATAAGTGATTGAAACATCTGCACATCTTTAGGAAGTTCTCACTTGCAAGGGTACTTACAGTAACTGTGGAGTAAAAATATACTTCCTGCTTAATTCTCCAACCCCCAATTTACATAATGGTGGCAAAAGATGGACAGAGAAGCTGGAATACGCTGTACTCTTATACTTATAACCATATGGTACAGCAATTGGACATCGTATCCCGTTGGTACCTGTTAGTAGTTACAGTGAATGAAGACTGCAGACAGCTGAAAAAAAATGCAGTTCTCATTCTCAGATGGATCTAGAGTTTCTCTAAAAGGCACCTTTCAGTGCCTTACATTCAACCATGAAGTATTAAAGGTTTGCATTGCTGAAGACAAAGTGAAAAGTCACCAGTGTGCTTTCACTTCTAAACTCCTATTCCCTATTTTTAACTTTTGCACATCCAAAAAGACAGTACCTATGGCTATCACCAGTAACTCTTGGCATGACAGATGCAAACGGGCACAGCGGTAGATCAAAGATGTGTTTTCCTAATTGTGCTACAATTAACATTTATGTTATTTCCTGAGCAAGAGAAGTTCCCTCCGGGAGTTATCTAGGCAGTGCGAAAACATGTTGTCCTTATCAGAGCTCCGGGCAAAACCCCTTCCCCAAAACAGCCAAAGATTTGGTTTTCTGGCTATTTTACCGATTACAGTTGTATTAGTATTTCACTTACTGATCGTCTCTTTTACTGCCATTTCCTTTTCTTTTTCTTTTTGAGCCAGTTGAGTATTGAACTCTCTCATTAACTGCTTTAAGGTGGAGTTGTGCTTTAACTCAATGTCTTCTCGTTCACATCTATACAGAAATGTCAAAAAAACCACAGTGAGGAAATAAAATGTTTAAAGAGACTGCGAGAACAGTTCAGCAAGGCAGGAGATCTGGGAACTTCTCCAAAACTATTTTAGAATTGAACAGGCTTGAATTACATTAATTCTGTGGGATTCAGAGAGGCTTTTTGTTCCCCTTCCACTGAATTCACCTGGAAGGTGTTTCATTTAAAAAGCAACCGAGAAGTGAACCCTTCCAAAGGATATGGAGTTTTTGCTGGGGAAAACGAAGAACTGCCAATAAAGAATGTGCTGCCTAAAAGCAGAATTTTCAAGGAATTCCTTGCCTTAAGAGCGTTGAGCAGTATACCACGGTTTTGTGCAGTACGTACAAACTACTACCGATATAATTTGAACATTAAGCTCTCAGAACTAAGTGTTAATAAACTTTGCTTCCTGTTTAAGGAAACATAACTATATTTTATGTTCCAACAATACTGACAATGACCACCCATAAAAGAAACCAAAAGCAGTATTACTTTGCCAAAAGATATACCACTTTTTTACACCGATGACTCAATGTTTTATGCACTCTTGTCTAGCTATTTCTCTAAGGCTATTTAGGAAAACAACAGAAGAATATCAGTCATTATTTCACTGCTACAAATTGAGCTTTAAAAATATGTTCTTGAGAATTTAGTAGTTAAGGATAAAAGCAGTGAAATGGTAACAATACCAGGAACAAAGAATTTACCCGATTTTCTTCTTCATTTCTTCTAAATACTCCTCCTTTGCCAACTCCAGCTCCTGCTGATGTTCTTTTCGCAGAGTACGTAAGTCTTTTTGAAGATTACTCACTTCCTTGCGTAGTTTGTTCTTCTCCCTTTCAGTCTCTTTAAGTTTAGCCTGCAAGTCCTTCTCCTGGTTCTGCATATCGCTTAGTAACTTCTGCAGCTCCAAAACAGATGCAGCTTTTCCTTCAGCATTCTCCTCAAAAGTTTTCAGATTGTCATTTCTTTCATCCAACTGTTGCTGTAAACTTCTTAGCTTTTCCTCATCTCTCAATCTCTTTTCTTCCATTGCAATCTTCTGCGCTTCGTTTTCCTTCACTACATCTTCCAACTCTTTTAGCTTCTGCTCTAAAGACTGACTGAATGCCTCCTTTTCCTGCATTTTTTTCTGGTAATCTCCAATTACATCCTCTATGCCATGAAGTTTTTGTTCTTTAGCTTTTAATTCCTCCCTAGTGCTTGCTAAATCACTGCCACAACGAGTATGCTCATCCACTAATAGTGAGTATTTTTTGGCTTGCTGCTCAAGTTCTTTCCTGAGGCTTTCAGTCCTACTTTGCTCCTCTTGGTGGCTCTTCTCAAGACATTCCAATTTTTCAAGGAGCTCTTGCTGTTTGTTTTGCAGTTCTAGGTGACTGACCTTACTCTCTTCTTGGTTTTTTTCGTATTTTTGCAACAATTCGTCTTTTTCTGTTAAGCCCCTCTGTAACACCTGCATTTTCTCTTCATATGTCTGTTGGACATTCTCAAGCATTTTCATTTTTTCTTGTTCTATGGCAGCTTTTACACTCTCTACTTTTTGCAGCATTTCTTTCTCCAGTACCACAGAATCTTTCGTTGACTTAATTTTTTCTTCCAAAGACTCAATTTTGGCCTCTTTCTCTTGCACTTGTTGTTCCAAGTCTCTGAGCTGATTTTCTCTGTCCTGCTTAAACTGCTGTTCCCTTTCTTCCATCTGAGACATCAATTGCTTTTTAATAGAACCAATTTTTTGCTCTGCTTTCTTTTTCAGATCTGCCAGCTTCGTACTGTTTTCGGCATTTAGTTTCTCTTCCAATTCTTTCAGTTCTTCTTCTTTGCTTCTAAGCATCACTGATTTCATTTCATCAAATTCCCTCTCCTTTGCTTCAAATTCACCTCTCAGTGACACTATTTGCTTCTCAAGATTAAGTACTTTTTCTTCAGCCTCCTTAAACCTATTGTCCTTCTCAAAAGCCACCTTCTCTGCCTGCTGCAGTTGCCAAGCTATCTCTTTTTGTTCTGTTTCCTTTTGTTCATACTTTTTAAGTTCCTCCATCAAGGAATCATTTTCAGAAGTTTTCTGAGCAACGTGTTCCTCTAATTCAGCAATTCTTGCTGTTTGTTTTTTTAACTTTGCAGTCAATTCGCTTTCTTGTTTTTCCATTCTGCTTTGCTTTTGTTCCAATTCACTTTTTAAACTATCCAGATTCTTGCTTTGTTTAGCCAGTTGCTCCTTCAAGTTATTTAGCTCTTCGTCTTTTTTATTGGCTTCATTATTGCTTAATTCAAGTTTGCACTGCAAATCTGTAATAGTATCGTGATTTTGGGTAAACTTGGTTTGTGCTTTCATCTTCCACTCCGACAGCTTGGCTGTGCAATGATCTACCTGCTCAAGAGCAGATGCTTTTTCTTGAGTCAGCGTCTCAACTCTGGACGATAACTCCTTTACCTGGTTTAACAATTGCAACTGATCCTCTTGATGTTGCCTGCTTAACAGACTCACGGCTGCTTCCTTCTCTGCTAAACTTATCATGCTTTCAAGTCTAACATTAAGGTCATCAATTGTTTTGTTGAGAGCAGAGATCTTGGATTCCTTTTCCTGGAGTTCCTCCCTCATTGAGGTGACAGCATTGATATTTTCAGATAACTCTTTCCTCAGCTGTGTTATGCGAGTTTCTTTTTCTGACGCCGCTTCCTTCTGGTGCCCTCCCTCCTTCTGCAATTGTTCCTTTTCTGCTACAAGTTCTTCAATGTCAGCTCTCATGGACATAATTAGATTGTCCTTCTCTTGCAGCTGTTGCATGGACTTTTGTAAAGAAGTACTTGCAACAGAATGATGCTCTGTTACGTCTCTAAGCTGAGCTTCCAGCTCAGGAATCTTACTCATTTTAACTAATACTGCTTCTTTAACTTTTGCAGTTTGGCGCTCGCAATCTGCAATTTTGCATGTTACTAGGCCAATTTTTGCGTTACATTTTTCAATTAATTCATTGCTTTTTGTTTGTAATAAAGCTTCAGCATTCTTCCAATAAGAATCTAACCAGACTGCAAGTTCTCCCGATTGCCTTTTAAGCTCAGTTTCCTTTAGCTGAATTGCCTCTATTTTTTTCTTATAATTTTCATTATCTTTATACTGAGAAGACTGCATAGCCTGGAGTTTCTCTTCAAGTGTTTGCAGTGTATTGGCCAGCTCAGTAATTTTGGCTTTGTCCTCTTCCTCAACTGCTTTCTGTTTACTGAGCTGTTCTTGAAGTCCTGACTTCTCTTTCAGGGAGTGGTTAAGATCATCTTCCAATTTTTTCAACTGTGTTTTCAGATCACTTTCCTTATCTGACAAAACATCCACCTTAGCTACTGACTGCCTTAGTTGTTCTTGCAATTCCTTCAGCGACTCCTCCCTTTTCATCTGTTCTTCCTTCAGTCGGGTTACTTCTGTTCTGGAGCTCTCCTTCTCAGCACTGAAGGCAGCAAGTTTCTGTTTCAGGTCTCCAACTTCCTGCTCTTTCTCTTGCAGTTCCATTTCGTGTTTTTCTTGGAGCTCTTCAACCTGCTGACTGAGTTTCTTTTCCCAACTCTGGGTAACTTCTTCTAACTCTCGCCTATGAGCCTCAACAAGACTGTCCAGTTGCTCTTTCTGATTAGATTCCACTTTTGACACAGCATCACTGATGCTGGCTGAGCTGGCATGTGCCATTTCCAGTATTTTAGCATTGAATTCACTTTCTTTCTGGTTGAACTCCAACTGCTTGTTTTCAAGCTCTATTTTCAGTTTAGCTTCCTGCTCAGTAAGTTTATTTTTGAAAGTTTCCTGCATGTTTTTTGATTTCTGCTTAATTTTCTCCATTTTGTTCTCCTGATGCTTTAGTTTACTTTCATATTCTCCTTGTAGAGCAGTAATTCTCTCCTCTGCAGCTAACAGTTTCTGTTTAAGCTCTTCCACTTGCTTGTTGTGTAACTTCTTCATGTGTTCAATTTCATTTTCTTTCTCAGTTACACTTCCTTTTATCTCATCAGCCTCTCTTTGTAGATCCTTCAGTTGACATTCATATTGTTGTGTTAGAGAGGTTACTTTTTGTGTATTTTCAATACTCTGCTCTTGCAAGTGCTGCTTCAGGTCATGCACCTGAGAGATGTACGCCTCTAACTCGCTCTTGACTTCATTCAGCTGGGATTCAGTTCTTTGTAGCTCTTCACCAAGTTGCAGTTTTTCATCCTCAAGATCTGTCAGTTTTTGCTGCAGCTTTGCTAATTTCTCTTCATAAGTCTTTGCCTGCTCATTAGAAGTGCTCTCATGAGACTCTGAAAGCTCCTCTAGCTTTGCAGACACTTGGACAAGCTCAGCTTCAGATTGTTCTGCAGATTCCTTTAGTTTCTGTTCACGTGTTTTCAGTTCCTCCAGATGCCTGTCTTTCTCTTCCAATGATTGCTTGAGTTGCTCAAGTTCCTCTTTGAGTACCTTCTCAGCTCCTTGAACAGACATTTCATGCTTTTTTAACATAATTTCTATTTCTTCTTTGTGCCGGCTCCTCTCTTCTTCCAACTTTCCTTCCCACTCTTTCTTTACCTCACACAGCTTACTACTCAGTTCTGAAAGCTCTTCTTCTAAATCATGACGCATCTTTAGTGCTTCTGATAACTCGGAGGACAGTGCTTCTAGTTCTGTTTGCTTCACATCAAGTTTCTCTAATGTTTTTTCATTCATCTCTTCTATGTGCGCACGGAAAATAATTTCTTTCTCTTTCAAAATTGTATCTATCTCCTTTTCTTGTTTCTTTCTAATTTTTTCTATTTCAGTTAGCTGTTGTTGCTCTAAGAGTTGAAGTTTTTCTCTCCAAAGCTTTTCCTGCTGCTGTTTCATAGTCTCCAGTTCTTCCTTGTGTTTTTCAACCATATCATCAATTTCCTTATTGTGCTGCTTTTTATCAGAGTCCATCTGAGTGCTTAAGTCTTCCGATTGCTTTCTGTCATCTTGCGAATTCTTGGCAAGACAGCTTTCCAGTTCAAGAATCCTCTGTTGGAGAAGAGTTTTAAAAGAAGATGAATTTTCAAACGGTAACAATTGATCAGATTTTTAAAAATCCCACCACATTCACATAACTACAAGTCAATTATTCCATCTTTTTACTGAAGATCAACCTTATGTATAAGCCTTTGGTTCATCTAGTTTGTTCTCAACTTGGCTTCCATTATGATTAGTTAGTTATTTAATTTAAAGGTTTTCTCTTTCACTGCAGTGAAAAGAGATACAATAAACAGGGGAAAAAATAACTAATTCAAATACAGTAATTCACATAACATTTATGAGATAAATGTTCACTTTTTCTTATTAAACTAAAGTAGCAAAGCGTAGGATGAGAGGTATCAGGAATCTACACTACTATGATGGAGATTAAATATAGCTATGGATCTAGCCTAATCCTACCTCTCATGGAATTGCTGCTGAAAGGTTAAAACACTTGCAGAGGTACAACTTCCAAATCGAGATTTGGGAGTGGTGGAATATTGTAAAAACTTACACTAACAGCTAATACAATCTTACCCAGTACATAAAGCAAAAGACACTTCAAAGCTTTAAGCCATTTTTTACTTACTCGAGTATCCTTCTAAGTATACGTATAGTAGGCTCACCAAGAAATTAAACAGTTGAAAGCTTAACTTTGCTGTATAAGGTACATGAAAATTATGTAGATGGATACAAATTCATATCCCACATCATGGTAAAGTGAAAGTATTTCTATATTTTGCCATTTAATTTTAGGGGCTGCAACGCACCAGGGCAATACATTAAACTTCTGTTACTACAGGAAGCATTGTAAGGTTCAAACAAACCCAATCACAATAAATCCACAGTATTTGTAAACCTGTCACAGTTCAACGTACACTGAAAGGAATTCTTGTGTACGTTCACCCTTTTGGAATCTTTACTCACAGTTCTCAAAGTCTCTACTTTTTGACGCATCTTCTGAACTTTCTTGTCACACTCTGACTGTATCGCTTTCTTCTGCAGCACTAATTCTTCCAAGGCTAGCGATTCTTGCTCCTTTTGTTCCTGGAGGGCTTTTAAACACTCACTCTGCTTTTTTTCCTGTATAAAAAATCATAATTAAAACAACAACAAAACTATACATATTAAAACAAAAAATCACAGAATCATAGAATCACTAGGTTGGAAAAGAACTCTTGGATCATTGAGTCCAAACATTCCTATCTGCTAATAAATCATGCCCCTGGGCATTTCATCCACCTGCCTTTTAAGTACTTACAGGGATGGTGACTCAACCACCTCCAAGGGCAGCCTGTTCCAGTGCCCAATGACCCTTTCTGTGAAAAATTTTTTTCTGATATCCAGTCTGAACCTCCCCCGGCACAGTTTGAGGCCATTCCCCCTTGTCTTGTACCCTGACACTTAAGAGAATAGGCCAGCTCCCTCCTCTCTACAGCCTCCTTTCAGGTACTTGTAGAGAGCAAGAAGGTCTCCCCTCAGCCTCCTCTTTTCAAGGCTAAACAATCCCAGTTCCCTCAGCCGCTCCTCATAAGACTTGTCCTCTGGCCCCTTCACCAGCTTTGTTGCTCTTCTCTGAACACGCTCCAGAGCCTCAACATCCTTCTTGTAGCAAGGGGCCCAGAACTGAACACAGTATTCGAGGTGCGGTCTCACCAGTGCCGAGTACACGGCCAGAATAACCTCCCTGGACCTGCTGGCCATGCTCTTTCTGATACAAGCCAAGATGCCATTGGCCTTCTTGGCCACCTGGACACACTGCTGGCTCATGTTCAGTCGGCTCTCAATGAACAGCCCCACGTCTTTCTCCTCCGTGCAGCTTTCTAGCCGCTCTCCCCCTGGTCTGTAGCACTGCACAGGGTTGTTGTGCCCCAAGTGCAGGATCCGGCATTTGGCCTTGTTAAACCTCAAAAAAATATATATGTACATATTATATATAAAATCTAATATATACATATTTAGTAGATACATATTAAAACAAAACTATAAAGTAATGACTCCTTCAAAAACAGCATAACTGCTTTATAAATACCCTATTAAGTCATATACTATCCACTTGTATATTTTACACACACAGTTTGCATTTCATCTGCGAAAAAACTGTTATACATCCCTTCCATTTTCTCTTCTTAGGAACCATTTGTGTTCTATTTCTTTTGGTATGACCAACATAATACAATATGGCCTTTCATTTTGATTTGTTTGCTGTGATTAATTCAGAGTAACACTTCAGAGAAATAAAGGTTTGTCCTCACTTGTCCCTCAATCCTAATCACTAACCATTATGAAGGAGCACAAAAGAGAATCTACAATTTATTTGGTACAATTCCATGAAAAAGAGCAAAAATCCCAATGATTCTTGGAATCAGGACCTGGAAAAAAACTTTTCCGAGGTCAAACACTACAAGAGTTAATCCTGCTCAAATAATACAACATAAGCAGATATAATGATAGAAACACTTCTCAAGTAATAGCCTGATTCTTTATACCTTTGCTGCGGCTGATATCCAATGATCCAGACAAAGAAATTTTAAAAAAGAAAACACATCTAGCAAAAAGAGCTTAAAACCCAGGAATTCTTTCCCACAAGACACATCTACTAGTGAGCAGCTTTCCCTTTATGTTGCTTGAATCTGAGCACTTTGACTGAGAACACTCCTATCTTTGAATGCAGAAGGACTCTCTCTGTGCAACAGGTCAAATTAAGACTTCTGGTAACACCTCACACTTGCAGAAGTGTCTTTCTACACTTTTCAGGGATACTTACAAGAGCTGCCTTCATCTTCTCCTGGAACTTCTTTTCTTGGGCCTGTAATCTCTCATTTAGCTCCTGATCTTTGGTAGCCATTTCTTTTTGATGGAATTTTTCTAGTGTAGCAACACGCTCTTCTGAAGACTTCTATGAAACAAAGTCGGAAAAAAATAATTTCAAAATATTAAATAATAAAACACTTTATATTATTTCTTATTAAGAAATGCAGTGCAAAAGAGACAAAAACCGAAGCTTCTCTGCCTCCTTTGAGTAAGTAACAATCATTTGGATGAAGTGCTTAATATCAAGCACTGACAGTTATTATTTTCAAGCCTGAAGTTATCCATCTTCTTTCTCAAGTCTTTCACAGTTCTACTAAAAGAAATGCCACATTTTCTAAAGACTCTTCTACCAAGGCAAACTTAGTGTTTCAAATGGGATAATAAACTGGAAAAGGAATTTCTGCCTGTAGCTTTCTCTGTATTACTGTTACTTCATAAGCCTAAAGGTCAAGCAGTGATACTCTTAAGTAGACTCTATCTACAACTTACATATGTGCTTTATTTAAGAATAATGAAATACAAGTAATTCATCCCCCTACAGCATCAGCGTATTCTCTTAGATGAAGCATATTTTAGCAATTCTTAACTTAAGCTCTTAAATTCTTAAATATTTTCACATATTGGGCTAGGATAAAGATTAAAAGTACTTAGTTTTAAAACCCAAAAGCCTGGTGGAGACCTGTGAGCTTACTGTCATTAATTTTTTTTCCTTGACTCTATTTAAAGTTGGAAGTGTATTACTATTATATCATTTTATTAAATACTGCAAAACAGAGTGATACTGTTCATTCTTATATGCCTCTAACATACTGATTTTGAACTGTCAGAGGGGAAAAAAAAAATCTATATCGCGAGATTTCTATATAGTCTTAATATCCCAGAAATTATTTTTTTATAGAATTAAACAGCAGAAAAAAACCAAAACAAAGTTTGATATACTAATG